>NC_134892.1:20488290-20584401 GCF_041734735.1 Babylonia areolata
GGAATGGCCTCACCAGTCACCTCCAGACCCACAGCCACCGATCATCCATCTGGTTTTTGAAGCCATGGTCATCTTCGATTCCGAAGGACGAACATTACCTACCTACCTATCAACTTACTGAACTTGCTACTCACTAACTCACTTACTTACTTACTTCATCATCATGGCCTGGCTTCGCTGACGAAGATCTAGGAAGGGCGTTGTCCACGTCTGATGCAGGCACGCTCATGGCTGACAAGGCCAATGCGGGAAAAGCAGAGTCGGCCGCAGCGGTTGCAAGGGAAAGTCTGGTCTGGGTTCGCGGCTGCAGCGTCGTGGTTCTTCCTCCTTCTGCGTTTGTCCTCAAGGCTGGCCCTGCGGTTGTTTTCGAAGGAGGAGACAGCTTGGTGGATGGTGCGTCGCCAGGTCTCTCGATCAGCGGCTACTGCGGACCACTGGCGATGGTCAATGTGACAGGCACCGAGAGCTTTCTTCAAGGAGTCTTTGTATCTCTTCTTGGGTGCTCCTCTGTCACGGTGGCCAGTGGACAGTTCGCCATACAGCGCGATCTTGGGCAGGCGGTGGTCCTCCATCCTGGACACGTGCCCTGCCCAACGTAGCTGGGTCTTTAGCAGCACTGCCTCGATGCTGATAGTCTTTGCCTGCTCCAGGACCTCGACATTTGTGATGTAGTCACTCCAGTGGATGCTGAGGATGGTGCGAAGGCAGCGCTGGTGGAAGCGATCAAGCAGTCGTATGTGGTGCCGGTAGGTGATCCAGGTTTCGGAGCCATACAACAGGGTGGGCAGTACAACAGCTCTGTACACGCTGATCTTTGTGTCTTTCTTCAGGTGTTTGTTGTTCCACACTCTCTTGTACAGCCTGCCGAATGCGCTGTTTGCCTTTGCAAGTCTGTTGTCGATCTCCTTGTCGATCTTGGCGTCAGACGAGATGGTGCAGCCTAGGTAGCTGAACTGGTGGACCGACTTCAGCTCTGTCTCACCGATGTTGATGTGAGGAGCGTGGAATTCTTCCTGTGGGGCAGGCTGGTGGAGAACTTCCGTCTTTTTCAGACTGACTTCTAGGCCGAAGAGCTGCGCAGCCTCTGCGAAGCAGGACGTTATACGCTGCAGGGCCGCTTCTGTATGGGCGACGAGGGCAGCATCGTCGGCAAACAGAAGCTCTCTGATGAGTTGCTCCAGTGTCTTGGTGTGGGCCTGTAGCCGCCTCAGGTTGAATAGGCTGCCATCAGTGCGGTATCTGATGAAGATACCGTCGTCGTCGCCAAGATCTTCAGTGGCCTGTTGGAGCATCATGCTGAAGAAGATCGTGAAGAGGGTCGGCGCGAGGACACAACCTTGTTTCACTCCATTTCCAATTGGGAAGGGCTCCGAAAGGTCGTTGCTGTGTCTGACCTGTCCACGCTGTTCCTCATGTAGTTGGATGACCATGCTGAGGAATTTTGGGGGGCATCCTAGACGTTTCATGATCTCCCACAGACCTTTTCTGCTCACGGTGTCGAAAGCTTTCGTGAGATCGACGAATGTCGCATACAGTCCTTTGTTCTGTTCCCGACATTTTTCTTGTAGCTGTCTGAGAACGAAGACCATGTCAGTGGTGCCTCTGTTGGCTCTAAAGCCACACTGACTCTCTGGGAGATGTTCTTCGGCGATAGTAGGCACCAGCCGATTTAGGAGGACTCTGGCGAGGATCTTGCCTGCGATGGAGAGCAGAGTTATCCCCCTGTAGTTGGAGCAGTCCGACTTTTCTCCCTTGTTTTTATACAGGGTGATGATGACTGCGTCACGGAGGTCCTGTGGTAGTTTGCCTTGCTCCCAGCAGCAGACAAAGAGGTTGTGGAGTTTGGAGTGTAGTGCTGGGCCTCCATTCTTCCACGCCTCCGGCGGAATTCCGTCAACCCCTGCTGCCTTGCCACATTTCAGCTGTTCAATGGCCTTGACAGTCTCTTCTAGGGTTGGTAGCTCGTCCAGTTGTAATTTCACTGGCTGTTGTGGGATGCGGAGAATTGCCGAGTCTTGAACCTTGCGGTTGGCGCTGAAGAGGGCCTGGAAATGTTCCGACCACCTGTTCAGGATCGACGTCTTGTCTGTGAAGAGCGCCTGGCCGTCTGCGCTGCGCAAAGGACTCTGGACCTGGTATGAGGGACCGTACACCGCCTTCAAGGCTTCGTATAAGCCCCGGTAGTCACCAGTGTCTGCACAAAGCTGAGCCCTCTCTGCCAGGTTGGTCCACCACCCATTTTGAATCTCACGAAGCTTGCGCTGGAGGTTGCTGCATATGAGCCGGAAGGTTGCTTTCTTCACCGGACAAGACGGTTGTGCAAGGTGAGCCTGGTGGGCTGATCTCTTCTTCGCCAGCAATTCTTGGATCTCCTGGTTGTTTTCGTCAAACCAGTCCTTGTTCTTTTTCGACGAGAACCCTAGGACTTCTTCAGAGGACTGCAGGATGGCTGATTTCAGCTGTGCCCATAGTGCTTCTGGAGAGGGGTCTGTGGGGCAACTGGGGTCTTCAAGTTTGTCCTGAAGCTTCGCCTGGAATTCAGCTTTCACTTCAGCTGACTGAAAGTTGCCGACCTGGAATTTCTTCCTAGGAGCTCCTCCTTTCTTTGGTTTGGGCTTGAAGTGGAGCCTGAGCTTGCTGCGGACGAGGCGGTGGTCAGTATGACACTCCGCGCTGGGCATCACTCGGGTGTGTAGGACGTCTCGTACGTCTCTCTGGCGCATCAGGATGTAATCAATGAGGTGCCAATGTTTGGACCGAGGATGCATCCACGTTGTCTTCAGGCTGTCCTTCTGCTGGAAAATGGTGTTGGTGATGGTAAACTGCTGCTCTGCACAGAACTCGAGAAGAAGGTGCCCATTTTCGTTGCAATTACCAACGCCATGCTTGCCAAGGACTCCTTTCCAGGCTTCTGAATCTTGGCCAACTCTGGCATTGAAGTCGCCAAGGATGATGACCTTGTCGTCAGCAGGGGTGTTCTGAACGAGGTTGCGCAGATCAGTGTAAAACTTGACCTTTTCTGTGGGGTCCGCTTGGAGGGTTGGAGCGTACACGCTGAACAGAGTGGCATGCTGTTTGTTCCGTAGTGGGAGGCGCATGGACATAATTCGGTCTGAGTGTCCTGTTGGCAGGTTTTCAAGCTTGGAGGCAATGGTGCTCCTGACCATAAAGCCTACGCCATAAAGGCGTCTCTCGGTCTCTGGCTTGCCTGACCAGTAGAGGGTGTACCCAGCGCCGTGTTCCTGGAGGCTGCCTTTCCCTGCAAAGCGGACTTCGCTGACGGCAGCAATGTCAATGTTCAGTCTCTTAAGTTCGTGTGCGACTAGAGCGGAACGCCTTTCTGGGTGGTTGCTGTCTGCAGAGTCACGCATGGTTCGGATGTTCCAGCATGCTACCTTTAGTCCTTTTGCACCTAATTGTGAGGCAGGTGCCGGCCTTTTCTTCTCTATTGTTGTTCGACCGCGTTTGGAGATGCCCGTTGACCGCGGCTAGCCAACTGGGGGGTATGGAGATGAGCATTTGTTTGGACCACCTTTTCTAGGCCCCTCTCCGTGTGGAGCAAGCAGTGCTGTCCCTAGAAAAGGCTGCTTGGTCGTTCAGGGTGCTGCCGAGTGATGCTGTCACCTCCGGGTCAACAATCAGGCGACCAATATCCTGAACCGCCTGCATGCAGGATTGGAACTGCGGCTTCCAGTGACATCTTCCACCTGCCGTTTTCGCCCCTTTCCCATCGCTACAGGGCTTGGAATAGTTGGTGGCGCGGACGTGGACGTGTCCTTCAAGCCTGCGCAATGGAATTTTTAGGTGGAGTGCAGTGTGCGCAGTACTGGCCCCACCCTTTACACCCGTGGTTCATCTGCCATAGCCTAGCAAGCTGGGACGGTGACAGTGAGGTCCTCAGGTCGTAGGTTTTATATCAGACTGTCCTTGTCCTAGCCTCTGGCTCAAAAACCTTCCTCGGAGGCACGGGGGCGCGGCTACTGAAAGTCGGGACATGGCCATGGACCCAGGGTCAATGCATGTCGAGACTGTCCAGCATTCCTTAGCACTTCATGGGTTTTACTTCAGACTTTTCCTTGTCTTAGATGGACTGCCTTCCCGGGCTGTCGAGCTCCATCTGCCCGCAAGTGACAGGTAGCACAGGGTTACATGGTACCTGTGGCAGGTAGAGACCTGACCTGACCACTTACTTACTTACTTACTTACTTATTTACCAACTTGCAATACATCTTGCTTGCTGAACAGGATGCTGGTTCTGGCAGTGCTGCTGTTGGTGCTGAATCCAGGTGGCACAGAGGCACAGACCTGTAATGCCGTCACATCTCTCCACAACACCACGGTCATCTGTCTGTTCGAGAAGGACATAGGAAAGTCCAAGGACAATTTCAACGTGAAGTTTTTCTACCCAGATATCAACTCTGAGCCAGGTTAGTGTGTGTGTGTGTGTGTGTGTGTGTGTGTGTGTGTGCGTGCGTGCGTGTGTGTGTGTGTGTGTGTGTGTGTGTGTGAATAGAATAGAATAGAATACTTTTTATTGTCATAAAACCTTAAAGTTTATAAGACACAATGAAACATAAACATGAGCATATTAAGAAGAGAAACATTCATGAACAAATTTCGCCAGCCTTGGCTGTATTTCTGTTAGAAGGATCAGTTCACTAGGCTTTCCATTTGGACGACATATATCGATTAGGAATCTGTGTCTGTAAGTATTGTACTTTACACACTTGTCTAGAAGGTGAATCTCATCTTCTAAACTGTTACAAGTATCACACAGTCTTTGTTCTTTCGGTGTATTTTTATATCTTCCCTGTTCGATTTGTTTGTAAGTCATGGGCGCTGATTCGTAACATGGTGAGTGCTTTCCTGTGTTGTGTATTTGCTGTATTCTTTAAATACGGTTCAATTTTATAATTTGTCACAGCGTTCTTGTAAAATGCTAATTTAGATGAACTGTCATGTTTCTGTTTCCAAAATTTTATATATTCATTTTCAAGCTTCTTGGATGCAGCATGCTTTAACCTTTTAACACTAAAAGTGAACTGGTTTTTCCAAACATGATCTAATCCAGTGCTAGTTAATACATTTCTTATGAAAAGTAGCCACTGAACATTTTCATTTGTTTGACGATACATGCAGTTATATGTTGTGTATACAAGTGAATTTTGAGGAAGCTCTAACATGTGTATCCAATAGCCAATAACTTGACATATTATTTTTAGGCTAATAGGAAATCTTCCTAATTCTCCTAAAACGGGGAGAACCATTGCTCTTTTATGTACACCAAGTAACTGCTTACAAAACTTGAAATGAAGTCTTTCATGCGGAAATTTGTTGAAAAGACAATTACTGAATAATTCGAATAAATTAAATGATACATTTCCTGTAACATCATATGGGAACCAAACTTCTGCTCCATATGTTGAAATAGGCGTTATCAAAGTATCATATAACTGACACATGACATCTCTATTCATATTTGTATTACGAAATGTTCTGAGTAGCACATGTAGAGCCTTATTTGCTTGATTTTTAAGATGACCTTGTGTTCGACTTAAGTTGCCATTTCCATGAAATATAACCCCTAAATATTTATATTCTTCTGCTGTTTCAATTATGTCCTCTCCACATTTAAAATGTTTGGGGTATTTTAGGGACAGTTTTTGAAAAAACGATTACTTTTGTCTTTTCTTTATTCAAACGTAAGCCCCATTGACTGCAATAAGAGTGTAAAATGTTAAGCTTTTGTTGCAAGCCGTCTTTAGATAATGATAAAATAACTAAATCATCTGCATATGAAAGACATGGGATTCTAGTAGATGAAGTGTTGTGAATTGTTGGGGAGTTTATATCTGTCATATCTGTGGTGATATCATTTATGAAAATATTGAATAGAGTTGGGCTGAGTGTATTTCCCTGATGTACCCCTTTTCGAATAATAAATTCTCTGCTGAAATGATCTTGTGATTTTGCGCAGATTTTAGCGTTTGTATACATATTTTTTTATGATATTAAAACATTTACCTTTTATTCCTATCCGGTGTAGCTTGAGCATCATTGCATCATGCCAAACACTGTCGGACGCTTTTTGAAAATCTACAAAACAACCATATAGTCGACTGTTTTTTCTTTTTATTATCTCATCTACTAGCTTTTTTAAAACAAAGATTTGATCAGTGGTTCTATAGTTTTTTTCGAAATCCGGCTTGTTCTTTGATCAAAACGTCGTTAGTCTCCAGATATTCATTCATTCTTGTATTCAGGATTGTGCAGAATACTTTACCTAATGTATTAGTCAGTGTAATCCCCCGATATTTATTTGGGTTCATTGGGTTGCCGCTTTTATATAAAGGGATACTGATACCAGTTTTCCAATTGTCTGGATCTATACCTGTTGTATATATTATATTATATAGCTTTTGCATGACAGGTAACAGAACCGGAAGACTGCTTTTGATCATCTCATTTGTTATTGCGTCCCTTCCTGGCGATTTTTTGTTTTTTTGACTTAGGCATGCCTTTCGTATTTCTTCTTCAGTAATTTCTTTATTGAAACTTAATGTATTACCATCATCTAACATTTCAGTATTTTCAAGTTCATCTTGAACTTTTGTTTTTTGCTCGTCATTTATTTCCACGTCTTTTCCAATTAAATTTTCTAAATGATAAATCCAATTTGAAACATTTAATTGATGTTTACATTCGTTCTGTTCTCCCATTGTCTGTAAAGTTTTAATTGTTTTCCATGCTGACTTTGGATCTTTATTGAGAGCCTCGTTTAATTCTTTCACTAAGAGATTTTTATATGAATGTATCTTTTGTTTTACCAGTCTGTTGTATATCTTGCGTTTAGCAAAATATTTTTGACGTAAAGACTGATTGTATGGCTGTCTATTTAACGCATTCAAAATTGATTTAATGTCTCTCCTGTGTTGATAACAGTCTCTGTCAAACCATATTTTATTTCTACGGCGTTTTTGCTTATGAAATCTACATTCTGTTCTTAGACTAACATTCGCAGCTGACGTCATTATTTGTGTGAATTCATTAACAACGTTATTCACTTCGATATCATTAACGATAGATTGATTAACAGCTTGACTGTTCAGTTTGTTTTAAATATTATGCTGCTTATGAATATTGATCCCAAGTGTATGTGTGTGTGTGTGTGTGTTTCTGTGTGTGTGTGTGTGTGTGTGTGTGTGTGTGTGTGCGTGCGCGCGTTATTTTTTTGATATTTTGAAAAAGAAAGTTTCTTTTGAAATAGTTTCTTTTTTTCAACATTAGGGCAGATTCTACTTATAATGACAACACGCTTTTGGGAATTGTAACATATATACACACACAGCGAATGATACATAGACTTGATTTAATAGATGTTTAGAGAATAAGTTTAGAATGGGCTTTGCATTCAAACTGGGGATTGCGTCACACATTCTGCGCGAGTGGTTGAAGACTGGCAAGTTAGTTGCGAAAAAAGCGTCTGTTGTAAAACTTGTGTGTGAAGCAGTATCTGAAGCCTGAGCTGAGCGCTTGGCTACATTAAAACAAAATATTGAATAATCAAGATACATTAAAATAACCTGATTTAAACGTTATTATCATCTCGAATACACTGAATAAGTAATCATTTTTATCACGCTAGAAAAACAACATAATTTTAACTATTAAATTCGGTTACAAGCAGGCAGATGTTTCAGCGTTGTAAGTCTTCTTGCTTCCAGCCTTAACTTGCTTGGTTCGATCCAACTCCACGGCCTTCCCCAAGCTTGATAACGTTTAACCCTTTCACTGCCAAACTCGCATTTATGCAGCAGCTAGGTAGAGGACCCATGTCACTGAAGGGTGACCAGATCATGGGTCTGTTATCCATGAACCTACTGCTCTTTGTGTTCGGTGGTAGGACAGGCCATATTTTCTACACATCACAGGGGGAATCCCCAGCTATTCCTAGACACCATATTTTTGTGTGTGTTTTTTTTTTTTTTTTTTTTTTTTTTTTTGTTGTTGTTGTTGTTTGTTTGTTTTTGTTTTGTTTGTTTGTTTGTTTGTTTTTTGGTGTGTTTTTTTTCTTTCTTTATGTTTCTTTCTTCTTTTTTTCTTCCTTTTCTGCTTCCTATTTTTAGTGCTCTGCACGAGACTTTTTCATTGGCCGAAAAAAAACAACAACAAAGAACTCACCCCCCCCCCCCCCCACACACACACACACACACGCGCGCACGCGCGCACACACACACTAGTCTACAAACACACATACACACACACTCTCTCTCTCTCTCTCTCTTTCTCGTCTACACACACACACACACACACACACACATACACATAAACACACACACATACACACACACACACGCGCGCTCGCGCGCGCGCACACACACACAAACACACACGCACACTCGTCTACAAACACACACACTCTCTGTCTCTCTCGTCTACAAACACACACACGCTCTCTCTCTCTCTCTCTCTCTCTCTCTCTCTCTCTCGTCTACAAACACACACACACACACACACACACACACTCGTCTACAAACACACATACACACACACACTCTCTTTCTCTTTCTCTGTCTCTCCCTCTCTCTCTCTCTCATCTACAAGCACACACATACACACACATACACACACACACACACACATACATACACACGCACACTCGTCTACAAACACACACACACACACATTCTCTCTCTCTCTTTCTCTCTCTCTCGTCTACAACACACACACACACACACACACACACACACACACACACAGGATCAGACCCTGAAAAGCTCCCCGTGTTTACAATAAATGGTACTATCATCAGATATACACAATCTGTTAAATTTTTGGGAGTCTGTCTTTCTTCAAAGCTTTCGTGGAATTATCATATTGACTATATACAAAACAAAGCAAGAAAAGGTCTAGATTTCCTTAAAATAATTTGTAAACAGCACTGGGGGCAAGATACCAAAGCGTTGATATCTCTCGCTACCTCCCTCGTACGTTCACGCTTGACATACGCTCAAGAGGTATTTTTCAGTGCTCCACTGAATTTGCTAAAGAAGCTGCAAAGCATTGATTGTAAGGCTTATAAACTCGCTCTAGGTGTGCCCATTCTTACATCAAATTAAGGGACTTACAGAGAAGCAGGTGTTTTATCTCTTGATGAACACAGGAAAGCGTCAGCCGCGAAATTCGTTATCAAATCTTTTGCATATGAAACATTTTCAAAATAATAAGCTAATTTGAGTTCACAAAAAGATTTTGCTAAAAGAGCTAAGACGATACAGTCTATGACATCCATTAATACATTTGCATCAGATATCATTAGTGCTACGGAATCAAAAGACAAGCAAATTGCAAAAGTACCTATTTTTTCACCAGTCCCTGAATGAGAGCAGTGTAAAGCTACCTTTGACATGGATTATACAGACATATCAAAGAACCAGTCACCATTTTTGTTAAAACCTGAAGTGCTCTCCCATATAGAAAATCAATATTCAAATTATCTAAACATATACACAGACGGATCTGTTCTGGAAGATGGTAATTCAGGAGCGGCTTTTGTAATTCCTTCATTCAGAATAGAAAAAAAATATACTATATTGGTTGACAATATTCCATTTTCACAGCTGACTTATAGCCATACTTATGGCCTTAAATTACATTTCAGACATTCCGAAAACTGTAAGTGAAATTTTATTATGTGTAGACTCAAAGTCAGTATTACAAGCTATAGAATCTCCAAATTCAAAGAAGCGAATTGAGATGACAATGGAAATAAAACATATTATTCACCAACTGACAAAACAGGGCATTAAAATAATTTTCTGTTGGGTACCTTCGCACTGTGGAATATCTTCAAATGAGTGGGTAGACCAAGCAGCTAGAAGAGCAGCACGTAATTTCGAAGAAGCAATACAACTTGATATCCAGTTAGGTCTACATGAATGCATCAGTAGACATACTCGTCTACAGACACACACACACACACACATACACACTCTCTCTCTCTCTCTCTCTCTCAACGCATTGAGTCTGATCATCTCCCCTTGGAATTTCACATTAATTTTTTACAAGCCTCTAACCTTACTTTGAATAGAAATAAGAAAGCACAATTCATTGAAAAATTACGGTGGCAGGACGATGGTGCTCATGCTTTTTGTAGTTTGATAAATCAAGAAGAAAATTTACAAGCATTGGAAATAGCAATAAATCTTATTGATGATGACATAAATGGTGCTTTAAGTATGTTTAACAACTGCATTATGAAACAAGCAGAATATATGAAGAAGAAAATCATATTAAACGATAGTGACAGGAATAATAAGTGGTTCGATCAAGAATGTAAAATAGCTAAATCCAAAGCTAGAAAACTGTTAAGAGTTTTTCGAAAAACATTAAAAACCGAAGACAGCATAGAATATTGTAAGCACAAAGGGAATACAAGAACCTGTTAAAGAGAAAGAAAGAGACATATAGTAAATCATTACTGACTAATTTGATTAGCTCCATGCATGATCAAACTGATTTTTGGCAAATTTTACACAGAATTTCATGCAAGAGAACTCGTACAAGTAACAACAACATTTCAATTGGTGAATGGCATCAATACTTCAAAGAACTCTTAGAAAAAGACGTAGAAGATGTTGAAGATACTGAAATGATGAGTGAAAATAGTTACTTAGATAGTCCTATCTCAAGAGATGAAGTTATTACAGCAATTAAAAAACTTAAGAATGGAAAATCTGCTGGCCCAGATGGAATTATATGAGAACTGTTTAAATATGGTGATGATATTATAGTTGAGTTTTTTGTTAAATTTTTCAATGCTTTGTTTGATAAGGGAGTGTATCCAAAAAATTGGACAGAATCTATCATTATTCCACTTTTTAAGAAATGAGCAGTTGATGATCCTGGTAATTATAGAGGAATTTCCATTTGTGATAGAAGTAGCAAAATGTACAGTTCAGTTATAAATTGCAGATTGCAAAAATGGGTAGAAGAGAACAATATCACCGGTGAATATCAAGCTGGCTTCAAAAAAGATTATTCAACTGTCGATCAGATGTTTACACTTCTAGCCATTATACAAAAACAGTTTTCATTAAATCGTAAATTGTACGTAGCCTTTATAGATTTTGAAAAAGCCTTTGATTCTGTTTCCAGAAAATTGCTTTGGTCAATACTTCAAAAGAACGGTATTAAGGGTAAGCTGTATCGATGTATTAAGAGCATGTATAATGTTGTTAAATCAAAAGTGAGATCTAGTAATGAATTTACAGACTATATTATATGTACACAAGGTGTTAAACAAGGAGATGCGTGTAGCCCTGTTTTTTTCTCATTAGTCCTAAACGAATTAGCTTTAGAAATAATTGCCAGTGGAAGACATGGTGCAACGCTCTCTCCTGATGTCATTGAATTATTTATATTGTTGCTTGCTGATGACACTGCCTTGGTGTCTGAAACCCCAGCTGGTCTTCAGACTCAATTGAATAACCTATACAATGCAGCTTCCAGACTTTAACTTCATGTTAATATGAAAAACAGCAATATTGTGGTTTTCAGGAAGGGTGGTTATTTGGCAGCAAGAGAAAGGTGGTATTTTAATGGTCAGCTCATGTCTATTGTGAATTGTTACAAATATCTTGGAATATTCTTTTCTACTTGCATAAGCTTTACATGTGCCTGTCAGGGCCTTGCAAGTAGAACAAAAAATGCCTTGTTATGTATTTTGCAAAAAATGTATATGTTGAATAATAAGTCATTAATTGTGTTCTTAAAACTGTTTGATGCCCAAGTACAACCAGTTGCTCAGTATGGTGCTGAAATATGGGGTTTAGACAAAGCTGCTATATACATAGAAAAAGTTCATCAATTTGCTCTTAAGAAATTTTGGGGGGTTCATATCAAAACACCAAATGATTTTGTGTACGGAGAAACAGGTCAGTACCCAATATATATAAATTCGTCCTTGCAATGTGTTAGATACTGGTTAAAGATTGTACTTATGAGCGAAGAAAGGTTACCATATAAAGCGTATAAAATGTTATTTGACTTGGAATTACGTGGTAAAAAAATCTTGGGTTTCTGGTATTAGAGAATTTTTGTTTGAAAATGGATTCGGTTTTGTATGGATGAATCAAGGTGTTGAAAACACAAACGTCTTTTTAAAAGAACTTCGTCAACGACTGATTTATAATAGATGGCAAAACTGGGAAGAACATATGCAGAGCAGTGATAGATATTCTTTTTATAGAACATTTAAATCATCTGTAAATTGTGAACAATATCTACTGCTTGATATAGACATACATATAAGGTATTTTATGACAAGATTTAGATGTGGAATATCGGAAATCATGGTACATGATAACCGTTATAAAATGTATACAGGTGTGAATTTATTGTGTCCTCTGTGTAATAACGAAAATGAAGATGAAAAACATTTTCTGCTTTGTTGTCAGGCTTATCGTGATTTACGTATAAAGTATATTTCACAAAAGTATTATCAGGATCCTTCCCTGTTCCGGACTGCGTTGCTTATGGCATCTCGAAGTGAACCAATCTTAAGGAGTGTGTGTATGTATTTATACAAAGCTTTTAAGAGACGCACTATTATGCTTAGCTGATTTTTTTTTTTTTTTTTTTTTTTTTTTTTTTTTTTTTTTTTAGTGGCTTTTAGACAAAGGTTTTTTTTTTATTCCGAAGGGTAGTTTTGAATTCAGTGACACATTTCGGTTAAAGAAAACAAAAACAAAAACAAACAACAACAAAAAAACAGAGAATGTCAAATGATTTGTTGGAGCGATTTTTTTTTTCCCGGTGTAACGTCCCAAATCATCCCCCCTTCTGTGAGTCCCCCGGGGGTTTCAGGATCCTTTTTTTTTTTTTCGTGTTTTCCCGGACTTTCTTGGGTCGACCACCGTTTTATTTTGTACATAAATTTAATATGACAATTCAGAATAGATGAAAAAAAAAAAAAAAAGAAGAAGATTTTTTTAATCTGAATACAGTCAACATTAACAATAACATATGGAAGTCATAACCAAGACAGGCTGATTTAACTAACTGCTTTTGTAATGCCTTCTGTCAGTATATTACTGTTTCAATGAGTTACTCTGAAAATGTGTGTGAATTATTCACAAATACTGTACCCCCTTCAGAAGGGGCCATGGCCTATACTGATTAAACTATTCGAGTTCGAGTTCTCTCGTCTACAAGCACACACACACACACACACACACACACACACACACACACACAGCACACACACACACACACACACACACACACACACACACACATACACGCGCGCGCTCGCGCGCTCGCGCATACAGCCCCACCCCCCTTCACACACACACGCTAAGAAAGAAAAGAGATACACGAGACACACCCCAACCCACACGTGGTCACCCCTGTCCTCTCCCCCACGCACACACGCACACCGACGCGGATATTATGTATCTGTATGTTAGCGTTACGATGGACAATTTATGCGTTCTTTAACGTTTGTTGTTGTGGTGGTGGTGGTGGTTTAGTAGTAGTAGTAGTAGTAATAGTAATAGTGGTAGCAGCAGCAGCAGCAGTAGTGTTTTTTCCCCCATTTCTCTTTTAGAGACTGTTCTGGCCTGCAACAGAAAAAGGGACGGAGGTCTTGTGTGTAACAAGGCAGAGGATGTTGACTTCAATGAAACTGAGAAGATCGGCCATTTCTTCACCTTCAAAAGGCCTCCCTCAGTCGAACAACTGGGGGGTAAATATTTGTGCCAAGTGATTCCTCAACTGACCAGCACCCTGCACTACTGCCGACTGACTTATGAAGGTAAAGCACTGGCTAGTTTGTGACTGTCGTTGTCGTCGACGTCTTAACATTGTCACTATCATCATCTTCATCATCTTCTCGTTGTTGTTCTTCTTCTTCGTTGTCGTCGTCGTCAACATTTTCACCATTATCACCTTCTTGTTTTTGTTCTTGTTGTTGTTGGTGGTGTTGTCGCTGTAGGTATACCCTACTAGGTAGGTATATACTTCTTCTTCTTCTTCTTCTTCTTCTTCTTCTTCGTTGTCGTCGTCATCGTCGTTGTCGGCGTCGACGTCTTAACATTGTCACCATCATCACCACCATCACCTTCTTGTTCTTGTTGTTGCTGCTGTTGTTATTGTTCTTTTTCTTCTTCTTCGTTATCATCGTCGTCGGAGTCGACGTCAACATTGTCACCATCATCATCTTCATCATCATCATCATCATCATCATCATTATCTTCTTCTTCTTCTTCTTCTTCTTCTTCGTATCGTCGTCGTCGGAGTCGATGTCAACATTGTCACCATCATCATCTTCATCATCTTGTTCTCATCTTCTTCTTCTTCTTTTCCTCTGGCCACTGTCTTCCTTTGTTGTGTTAAAGAAGGGAATTGCATAACCGTCTATGAATAGTAAAACTGTTTTTGTGGCAACAAACGATGTATTCACCATGAAAATTCTGTTACTTTCATGCGTTAATGTAATGATCATTGTTTGTATGGTCTTTATGGATGGCCAGTGTTACTGACTTACTATATATGACTTATGATCGTTGTGGTATTATGTCTATTATATTGATCACGGTTTCTGTTTTCATGCTTTTTGCAGACGTTCAGCCCTCAGAAACTGAGACGTATCCATTTATCAGTACTGGATGTGTGTGTGTGGGGAGGGGGGGGGGGGGGAGGGTTTGTGTGTGTGTGTGTGTGTGTGTGTGTGTTGCAACAGCAACATTATCATCTTCATCATCATCATCGTCATCATCATGATCATCATCATCAGCGGTAGTGGTAGTTGTAGTCAATTTTACGTCCATGTGTGTATGTGTGTGCCTTTATGTGTGTATCTGTATGTGTGTGTATGTATGTATGCATTTGTGTCTTGTTGTTGTTCTTGTTATTCTTCTTTTTGTCGCTCTTCTCGCTCTTCTACTTCTTGTTCTTGTTCATCTTTTGCTTCTCCTTGCTATCACCATTATGACAATCATGAAAGGAGGCATGGCCCACACAGACATGACCTTAACAGCCCCAGCAGAGGGGATAAAGAAGTGTTGGGAGACTGTGTAATACATGTGTCCCTGCTGATTGTCCTCACCGTGCTTTGGGGAGTCGTCATCTTGGTTGTGACTGGTGGCTGCTTACTTCTGCACGTGAAGCGAGAGAGGTATGTACAGCATACAGGCTTCACAAAAACATAAGGACCACATTTGATCATGATGATGATGATGATGATGATGATGATGATAATGATGATGATAATAACAACAATAACAATAAGAATGATGATGAAGGTAATAACAATGGCCTAGAGGTAACGCGTCCGCCTTGGAAGTTAGAGAATCTGAGTGCGCTGGTTCGAATCATGGCTCAGCCGCCAATATTTTCTCCCCCTCCACTAGACCTTGAGTGGTGGTCTGGACGTTAGTCATTCGGATGAGACGATAAACCGAGGTCCCGTATGCAACATGCACTTAGCACACGTAAAAGAACCCACGGCAACAAAAGGGTTGTAGAAAAATCCACTTCGACAGGAAAAAGAAATCAAACTGCACGCAGGAAAAAATACAAAAAAATGGGTGGCGATTGAGATTGAGAGTAGCGACGCGCTCTCCCTGGGGAGAGCAGCCCGAATTTCACACAGAGAAATCTGTTGTGATAAAAAGAAATACAAATACAAATGATAACAATGACACTATTACTACAGCTACTACTACTACTAATCATAATCATGATCATAATAGCAACAACAACATGCGTGACAGAGAGTTTGTGGCGTTTTACAGCAAGAAGCAGTACGCACATGAATAATCATATATGTATCAAGTACATCATACACACGTGTGTGAACACACAGAAACCTGAACAATCACAGCCGCACACACACGCACACAGCCAGCAGAAGCCCATGAAGCACAGCAGTCAATAAGACAGCAGGCAGAGCGGAAGAGGTGTATTCTGAGAGACATTTAAATCAGACAGGAGAATGCACGGGAGGGACTGAGAAGGACAGTGTGTCCCACACCACTGTGCCAAGATATCAGAAAGAGCGCTGACCTTGGGATTTCTTGAACAGTTTTTCTTCTTGGGGGCATGGTTAAGTGACGCTGAATTTTCGGCAAACAGAAATGTAGGCAGCTAATGTAATGATCACCACTTATAACCAGAGGCACTTTTGTGCACTTGCACTTCGATTTGTTTTAAATGAACGAGCAAAGCCATTGTTTCTAAACCACTGAATAGTTTATGAAAACATGCCTGCAGCTCCTTGACTTTTATTTTATTTATTTTTTTAGTCTGTATAGTTGTTCAGATTTGTCGCTGCCTGAATTGAATTGTTATTTCTCAGTACTATTCCGCGTGGTTCGTTATTCATTTGTTTACTTCTTTTTTTAAATTATCTTTAAGTCATTACCTTTTCATTGTGTTTCCTGACAATCCACATTCTGGTTCCTTTAAAAGAGATGGACCCTTTTGATACACACTTTTGCTGTGCACAATAGACCCATTGCAAGGAAATGAAATCAAATACTCACGGAACCTTGTAGAAATAACGGCATCACAAACAGCTTTTCAAAACACAGAAGACAAAACGGCTAAAAGAAACTAAAAGCTAAAGTGACATGAAAAAAACCCAAACAAACAAAAACAAGAGAGGCAAGGCCTTCAATTTATGATATGCACTTTATCCAACAAAGGAATTAAGAAGAGGGAAAAAAGGGGATAATCTGGCACACACACACACACACACACACACACACACACACTTTGATCTAGATCTATATGTGTTTTGTTTGTTTTGTTGTTGTTGTTTAAGTGAAATACCGGGAACATGGGCTGCTTTAGATGGAATTGTTTCGTTTCAAACATGCGATTTTCGATTATACGAATATTAATTTCTGACGAAAAGCAGAAAATAGTATTTAGATCGATATATTTTAATAGGCCGACTGGTAACAGTTAATAAGAGCTCGCTTAATCACCCACAAGGTCAGTCAGTGGATGAGATGTTTGAAGTTAAACATCGAGGATATTACTGACCTGTGTAAGAAAGATGCTGCGTCAAACTAACTGCGGAAGCTTCACCTTGCCTCAATACCCCACAATATTATTTCTTGCAAACTATTTCTACCGTTGATGCACACTTATTTCTGGATTTGTTAAACACTTTTTTTCAGAAATATGAAAAAAAACAATGGTAATCTCCAAACCAAAAGCATGTGATATTCTGCATTTTCAGAACTGTTACATTTCATTTTACATGGGTTACTTTGTCAGCCTTGGCACGACCTCTTGCATGTTCATTATACCAACCTGCCGCCCCTTCGTGTCAACTAAATGGACTAGTCTGCAACAGCTATTTTTAGACCGGCGGCACGCAAACAAAATACCCTTTTGTACCTCGAAAAATTGCTGTCTTCTAGGAGTTGCTTATCATATTTGTACTTGGCCTCAGAAGGATTTTTCTAGACCTGTGCGCAAACCTCTCTCAATAAAAAAATAACTCAGCTGCCTTTTTCGTCTCCCGGCAGTTATATATTATCGCGAATTATTGAGTGAAAGCGGCAACTGCATTCCAAGATGTCCGCCTCCGTCAATTCGTGTGGGGTCTGTCGAATACAATTTTTTTAATGTTTATTCTAGTTAATATAGTAACATATGTAAAATATTCATATACAGTACATACGTCGATGCTGTAGTTTGCATCATTCTACAATGTAAATAGCGTAAGGCCTTCCCACTCAGTATAAAACACAGAAGCCTGTTTCTGCCCAGAGTTATGTTTTAATTTGTAATGTTTTAGATGAGTGGGATCTGTTTAATTAAGATTATCTGCCTTTCTAATAATTACTTTTCAGCTTATTAGTATAACGTCCCATCAACAGGCACATTGAGGGAAGTGTGTGTTA
The DNA here is from genome assembly GCF_041734735.1 of Babylonia areolata. Classification (NCBI taxonomy): domain Eukaryota; kingdom Metazoa; phylum Mollusca; class Gastropoda; order Neogastropoda; family Buccinidae; genus Babylonia; species Babylonia areolata. Next base: position 20,506,212 of record NC_134892.1, read on the forward strand.
ATGTAACTTCCAGAATGAGCAAAAGATGTTCCATTTTCAACAACAAAGATATCATTTTACTGCTATTGTTCAATGTTTCAGTATGCCACATAAAAACTGCTTCGTTTTGTGAAAAGAAGAAAGAAAAATGTAATAGTATTTTTTGTGTGAAAATATTCAAATAGATTTTGTGTTCTTCCTAGAGGTGCAATATCATTATGACTAGAATGTGTGCAAAGAACTGATCATTTGTTATTTTTGTGCCAAAATTGGTGTCAATTGGTGAAAGTTTACCACGGACACACACACAGACACACACACACAGACACACACACACACACACAGACAACCGAACACCAAGTTATTACATAGACTCACATTGTTTACGCAAGTGAGTCAAACATCTGCTTGCACAATTTGCCAGGAACATTCAATTTGACATTTGGCCTTTTACATTGCTGCTTATAGTCCAGCCAGCCGCACAGGGTCATGATTGGACTGCTCAGCTGGATCAACATTTCAACTGCGTTCAACACACAATTATGTCACACACAAAAAAACGAAAGAAATAACTACATAACAACAAAGTTCATGATATATTGTCTTAAACATTGAATTCCTTAAAGAAGACTGGGCCATGCTGAGGACATTATACCTTTCACTTAATATGTCATCCCCTGAGTTAAAAAAAAAAAATCATGAGAATAAAATGGAAAAAAAAGAAAAAGAAAAGATTCAATCAAAATATTTTTAAAAAGACCGTGTAGGCGAATGACATCACAGAACGAGCAACTGGTGCCCACATCAGTGTTAACAGAATCACTACGTAATCACCAGAACAAAACAACACAGAAAGTACATGACGGATTGCGAATCACCATGAAAGATACACATTTCAGAGCTTTAGCCTATCATCAACAAGCACAGCACATTGTTAAATCGGATAACTCAGTTCAATTCAGTTCAATAGAAATTACTCACTGTATTGTCAGCTTCATGCAGCAAAACAGAAATAAAATTGTGTTGGCTCATTCAAATGCTCGTCAACAAAATACCAAAGCGAAATGAAAAACGAGTGAGTACTGTCACATCCTTCCATGATCACAACGCACACATCAATTTGTATGTGTGTGTGTGTACGTGCGTGCATGTGTGTGTGTGTGTGTGTGTGTGTGTGTGTGTGTGTGACTGCAGAGTCGCAAAATGGTTGACAAAGCAATACACGGAGCGGCTGTGGCCGGAAGCTACCAAGGAATCAGCAGAAACTGACACGGAGAGCAGTGAAGCGACGGCGATTCCGTCGGGTGTGCCAAGGTTCTGCTACAAGCTGGTAAGTCTGAGGAAGGTGTAATGAAAAGTGAGAGAACATTCTTGTACAACAAAGGAACAGAGTATTTTGGTTTTGTATGCAGCCTATATCAGTATATGTATAAATATATGAGCCAACATGTATTAATGCTCGTTACGCAAATGAATCAGCAATGTTATGTATAGTTGTGTACATGTTTTATTATTATTATTATCATTATTATTATTATTATTATTGGTGTTGTAGTTGTGTTGTTATTGTTTGTGGTTGTTGTTACCCCTCATCTACTAATTGTTCAGACTCAGAGTTATACATGTGGAGGACGATCTACTGTACGTGCTTCCCAGTTGATGCCGAACTTCCTAGAAGAGTCGCAGAACTGAAGCAGTCGAATGAACCCTTGTGGGAATCAAATCAAATATAGCCAAGCCGACCGCAAAGGGCATCCTTCAGGGCTGTCTCTTGTAGGGAAGAAATGTGAGATGAATTGGCAGAAATTGTGACTGGCCAGTTCGCGAACGAATTCAGTCCACAACTGCTGAAAATGAACTTCGAAGACAACAACAGACCAGCAAATTGTCCTGGACTGGTAGCAGCCTAAGTGAGCAATACTCACAATTTTCTTAAGCTTTTCTTTCACCTCTACTGTCATGTCCAACTGACACAGTCTCTGAAGACCGACCTAAGAAATGAAACCTTGGACAACTTTTATCAAAAGTGAGTCTTCTTTTACAACTCACAGTTTTTATCAACTTTCTCCATTTGGTGTTTATATCGACTCACCATTTATGACAGCAGCTGTAAAAATACTTAGCAAAAGTGCCGACTTTAGGACCGGGGAAGCTTCCTTCATTGGCTGCATAAAAACATTTTGCATCTGTGAAAAGAGACATCCACTTCCCCTGGATCGAAGACGTGTTGATTATGTCGGGTGCAGACATGAAAATGCTCGGGTCACGGCACTCAGACTGCTAATACATCAGCAGCACGAGGCAGGGGTGTGCCAGCTGATAACATTTTTCAAACAGAAGGATGGTCAAACAAGAAAACATTGCAGCCACAGAATTGCTGAATAAAGTGAGATTGATGGTGTTTGCTCTGTGAAGACGTAGAGCTTTGCTGAGTCAGTCCTGGATAAGCTTGCAGATAAAGGGAGATAATTCACATGATGACCTTGTGAGATGTTCAGTTGGCAGGGAAATTACAACTGATCCCCGACGATACTGTCTCTACACACAAACGTCTAACCAATCAACAGACAGAATACAGTCTCAACATACAAAATCTGACCAATCAGCAGCCGAAACACAAGTCTCCATACACAGACATCTAACCAATCAACAGACAGAATAGAGTCTCCACATACAATATCTGTCCAATCGGCAGACGAAACACAGTCTCCACATGCAAACATTTGACCAGTCATCAGACGAGGAATGACTAGAAAATTAAATGAAACTTGCTAGGAAGGTGAAGTTTAATGGATTTTTTTCCTGAGGATGCTGATGGGCAGAGGTATGTATGGGCCCATCCACCAGCCACTTGACTCAGTTCCATTCAACCCTTCATTCCGGGTACGATTTTGGGTATCACACGTGACTGAAGTCTTGGTATGATACCCGGTATTACAAAGTGGCTTATTATTATTATTATTATTATTATTATTATTACCATGATATAACTATTTTTTTAAAGTCCTAAGATAAAGAAAAGGATGTAAAGAAGCTATTACATTAAAGCATTTCTTGAGCAGGCAGTTTAGAACATCAGATATCCATCTGATCCAAATGTTTGTTTCATTTCTATTTTGCTTTGCTGAGGACAACACTCATGGACTTTGGACATCTCATTCTGAAGGAAACTAGATAGTGTGTAGAGATGAGGAGCATTTTCATTGGTATAACTGTGGGTGGGGTAGGATAATAAGATATGTTTCATTTTGTTACATTTTCTTCAATTGTTTATCATGAAGCAGCGTGAGGGACCCCACTCTGAACTGTTTAGGGAGTTTACTCCTTTAGCTGTTGACTTTCCCAGGTCTTCCCACAAGGCAGTGGGGCCACTTCTTCGTGACTGGAATACCCTTGGAGGGCAGGTTCGTCTCTCTACCCGTGCAGGTTCAAAGAATCTACCCACTGTCCCCATAAATGGATGAATAGATTTATAAATAGCATGCAGTAACATGCAATGATATTAATAAACAACAATAAAACTGTAATAGCAAGTAGAAAATAAATGTAAGTTGTCATTCGCACAGGGAGAATGGATGCTGTGTAACACAACTGACTTGAAGGCAAGGTATGGATTGGAGTCATGATTACTGCTCTCTGACAGAAACTGACTACAAGGATCACCAAAAGTTAAGAACCGCTTCAGAAAAGCAGCCGTAGTTTGAATTATGCAGGTTGCATATGATCTGCCACTGGCCTCTCGCTAAATACACAAACGGTTGTTTTAGGAATAATGTGCACAGTTTGAATGATTGATGTTTTAGCCCCAAAGTGACATTTACTCATAAACGATAGATGTAGGTTTTCATTGTACAAAAAAATGGAAGTGCACGTGCAAGAATGCACCTCTAGTTATGAGCGGTGCTAACTGATTGACTGCATAACACTTCTGTTCACCGGAAATTCAGCCTGTTATGCCCCCAAGAAGAAAACCGTGCGAGTTGCAATGGGGTGCTTAACTTTTTGTGAACACTATAATTCTAAACCATCACACCCTGTGTCAAAATCATCTCTGTTTCATTTCTCCAGGGAAAGAGAGACGCTGAAGAGGCTAATCGGGGACAGGTAAAGGGTTCTTCTGTCTCTGTCTCTCTCTGTCTCTGTGTTTCTCTGTCTGTCTGTCTGTCTGTCTGTCTGTCTGTCTCTCTCTCTCTCTCTCTCTCTCTCTCTCTCTCTCTCTCTCTCTCTCTTTCTCTCCACTTCTCTGTGTACTATTCACCTTCTCTGTCTGTGTCCTTCACCTTATCTGTCGTTCTCTCTCTGTCTCTCTTTCTGTCTGTCTCTCCTTGTATTTCTCATCCCCTCTCCCCCGTCTCTCTGTCTGTCTGTCTCTCTTTCTCTGTCTGTCTGTCTGCATGTACGTATGCCCTTGTGTCTGTGGCTGTATTTGGTATGAAACCTTTATTCAATGATTATCCAGTGTTGGAAATAGACTTTCAAAAACACTGAGAACAAACACGAAAAGACTAAAAGGGAAAAGAGGGGGAATATATTCTTTACTGACTGCCCTATAATGCATACCTCTACCTAATGGGTACGCTGACATGTACAGCAGTGGTAATAACCTTCACTACAGCCCACCTTCCCATTGGGCAAATCTACTTTCACCAAACAGCTGTCACTTGCTGATACCTATCATACTATGCATCCACCTCACTATCAAATACGGGGAATATTAGCACGCCCCTTGGCAGTTAAATCATTATTCTTTTATTTTGTTGTTGTTTTTGTCATCATTTTTCTTTTTCTTTTTTGTCTTGTCTTTTTTTCGCCTTTTTGCTTCTTTATTCTGTATATATACTTTTCTCTCTTTCTCCCTTTTCTTTACATCAATACTCATCCATTTACTCACAATTCTTTGTTTGTTTGCTTCTCTATTAACAGACAATATATGTGCATACAATGTTAAATGAATGTTTGCATTGGGCTTTTTTTTTCTTTTCTTAATTGTTCTAATTTATTTTCTGTCGGTTTGCCTGTCTGTCTCTTTTATTCACCTCTCACGTCCTAGTCATCTCTTTACTATGTTGTAGACATTCGCAAAGTAGAAAGAAGTAAATAAGGTAACTTTAACGAACAGACTAGGACATTTTCGATGATTTATGTAAATGGATACATTTGCAATACTCCATACAAATAACAAGGTTAATAATTAGATATGATAATGAGAAAATACCATAAGCATTGTATGTGCGTTGTGTTTCGTTATTTTTATTTAATTTTTTTCTTACTTACTTAATTCGTTTTTCGTTTTCTTTTGCCAAGCCGAATGTGTTCTAATAACCAAATTGTTTTCTAATAATATATTCTCTTTCGGATATGAACTTCAGACTAAAAGCATTTTTCATGCTCATGTACATTTTACCAATCAGTAAGATCATATTGATTAACATATGTTAATTTTTAAGGTAGTTTGAACAACTTAAGCCATATAGTTCGTCAGTCAATTATAGTTTTATGTTAACATTAATATCTGTTAAGAACCCTTGATGCAGTTTCCTTTGTATTGTTCACGGCTCTGGACCAGGCTCACTTTGGCATTATCTTAATAATGGATTGTTACTCATTTTCTCTTCCAGACTCCTCAAGCCAAATCATCAGGTAAGTAAATATCTGATAACAGTATCTATAAGTTCTACACGAACATAATCGAAAAAAAGGTATTTCACAATGCAACGTAATATGGTGGTGTGTCCATCGAGATCGATGATGACCATCGTTGTCATCCAGATGGGGGATGGGGGATGGGGGGAGGGTGGTGGTGGGGTGGGGGGAAGGATGCTCATGAATCTATCTGTGAGTGCGCAGATGGCTGAATAGTCCAATCTGCGCACGAAATGTTCGCTGACAGTTGGGGCAGACAAAGACAGGCATATCATTGTCAGGGAGCTTGTTTGCCTGTGACTTTCTGGCCTGCCTCTTCTGAACAGCTGCAGCAGTCCTGTTGGCCTCGCACAACCTGGCGCCTTTGTGCACAGCAGCGCGCCATTTGTCACGGTCCACTGCAGATTCCTCCCAGGAGTCAGGGTTGATATCAAACGCTTTCAGAGAGACTTTCAGAGTATCTCTGAAGCGCTTCTTCTGACCTCCGTGTGATCTCTTCCCTTGTTGCAGCTCGCCATAGAAGAGCCTTTTGGGCAGCCGATGGTCTGGCATACGCGCCACGTGTCCAGCCCAGCGAAGCTGGGACTGCATCAGGATGGTGAAGATGCTGGGAAGGGTGGCTTTTGCGAGCACCTCTGTGTCTGGGGTCTTGTCTTGCCACTTGATGTTCAGTAGCTTCCTGAGGCATGTTGTGTGGAAGTGGTTCAGCTTCTTGGCATGTCGTTGGTACACTGTCCAAGTTTCGCAGGCGTACAGTAGTGTGGGGAGAACTACTGCTCTGTAGACCTTTAGCTTGGTCTCAAGACTAATGCCTCTTCTGTTCCAGACATTTGCATTGAGTCTACCAAAAGTTGCGCTTGCTCTTGCAATCCTGACGTTCACTTCATCGTCGATGGTCGCATTTCGTGACAGTGTGCTGCCAAGGTATGTGAACCGCTCCACCGCACTGAGTCTCTGACCGTTGACTGTGATGTTGGGCTCAACGTAGGGTTTCCCTGGGGCTGGCTGATGGAGAACTTCAGTTTTCCTCGTGCTGATGGTAAGGCCGAAGTTCCTGCTGGCAGTGGCAAACTTGTCGACGCTGAGTTGCATGTCAGCTTCAGATCCAGCGTTGAGGGCACAATCATCAGCAAACAAAAAGTCTCTGATGATGTCTGTCATGACCTTCGTTTTTGCTTGAAGCCTTCTGAGGTTAAACAGCTTGCCATCTGTTCGGTACTTTAGGCCGATTCCAACATCGCCATCTCTGAAGGCATCAGTAAGCATTGCAGAGAACATGAGGCTGAACAGCGTTGGAGCCAGGACGCAGCCTTGCTTGACACCATTTGTGACAGCAAAAGGAGCAGATGTTTCACCATTGTCCTGGACTCGAGCCTGCATGCCTTCATGGAATTGGCTGACCAAGGAAATAAATTTCCGAGGGCATCCGTACTTGGCCATGATCTTCCACAGTCCCTCTCTACTCACGGTGTCGAAGGCCTTAGTGAGGTCGACATAGGTGGAGAACAGATCAGCATTTTGCTCCTGACATTTCTCTTGCAGCTGCCTTGCAGCAAACACCATGTCAGTGGTTCCGCGCTCTTTCCGGAATCCACATTGGCTCTCAGGCAAATGACCTTGGTCAAGGTGTGCTGTGAGGCGGTTAAGTAGGATCCTGGCAAGTATCTTGCCTGCGATGGAGAGCAAGGAAATGCCCCGATGGTTATCACAGGCTTGCCGGTTCCCCTTTCGCTTGTACAAGTGAATGATACATGCATCTTTGAAATCCTGGGGGATCGTCTCTTCTTTCCACATGAGTGAGTACAGCTGATGAAGCTTCTCAGTCAGCACAGTGCCTCCATCCTTGTAGACCTCTGCTGGTATGGAGTCTGAGCCAGGTGCTTTGCCACTGGATAACAGACGGATTGCTTTCTGGGTCTCAAGAAGTGTTGGCGGATCGTCCAGTGCTTCGTTGATGGGGACTTGTGGGAGACGGTCTATGGCTTCATCATTTATGGAGGAAGGGCGATTTAAGACACTGTTGAAGTGCTCAGCCCATCGTTCGAGAATGTTCTCCTTCTCGGTGATCAAGGTATTCCCATCTGCACTGAGGAGGGGGGATGATCCTGAGGATGTGGGGCCGTAGACTTCTTTTAAGGCATCATAGAACCTCTTCATATCGTGCCTGTCAGCATATCCCTGGATCTCATCAGCTTTGTCACTCAGCCACTTATCCTGCATCTGGCGTAACTTTTGCTGAACAGTCCTGCGGATGGCATCATACGCATCCTTTTTTGATGTGGACTTTGGGTTGCTCAGGTGGGCTTGATGCAGACGGCGTTTCTCATCCAGAAGCTGCTTGATTTCATCACAGTTTTCATCAAACCAGTCTTTGTGCTTTCTGGTCATGGGTCCCAGGGTCTCTGAAGCTGTACTATAGATCAGCTCACGCAGGGTCCTCCAGTCAGACTCCACATTCTGGTTGTCCAGAGAGGCGGATTCCAGACGATCTTCCAGCAGCTCCACAAAGGACTGTTTGATGGTGATGCTTTTCAGCTTAGCGATGTTGAGCCGTTTTGGAGCCTTCTGGCCTTGGGGGCGTCTCTTGGGTTGGATTCGAATATTCAACTTCGAGACTACAAGACGATGGTCTGTCCAACACTCGGCGCCGCACATGGTCTTTGTTACACGTACATCTTGCCTATCCCTTTTCCTGACGATGACATAATCGATGAGATGCCAATGCTTTGAGCGAGGGTGCATCCATGACGTCCTGTTACGGGTGGGGAGGCAGAAAACTGTGTTGGTTATCAGCAGTTCGTGCTCTGCACAGGTCTGAAGCAAAAGCAATCCATTTGGGTTGCAGTGGCCCACACCGTGCTTTCCAATCACTCCATCCCAGGAGATGTAGTCAGAGCCAACTCTAGCATTGAAGTCCCCAAGAATGATGAGCTTGTCTGCTTTAGGGATGGCAGCAATGACAGAGTGAAGGTCCTCGTAGAACTTCGCCTTCACTTCATCCGGGTTGGTCATGGTTGGGGCGTAGGCACTGACAATGGTGAGGTGCTTCTGGCCAGATGCCAGTGGGAGTTTCATGGTCATAAGCCTATCGTTGACTCCCTTTGGGATTCCAGCTAGCTTGCTGACAAGTGCTGTTTTTACTGCAAAACCAACGCCAGCCTCACGTCGCTCTTCGCTTCCTCGTCCACTCCAGAAGAAGGTGTAACCAGATCCCCGTTCACAGAGCTCGCCTTCGCCTGCAAGCCGAGTCTCACTCAAGGCTGCGATGTCGATGTTGTATCTGGCGAGTTCGGATGCAACTAGTGCTGTTCTCCTTTGGGGTCTGTCCGCATTATCTCTGTCCAGGAGAGTCCTTATGTTCCAAGCACCAATGGTGAGAGGAACGATCCTTGTTTTTTTCTTTTCTTTCTCTTTGTTTCGACCGCTGATGTAGGGTCCCCGCCAGCCGCGGTATGCTGGCCAGGGTGATATGGAGCAGGCAATTTTTAGGGCACCTTTTCTAGCCCCTTCCTCATGCCAGGGAGGTGAGCAGTGCATTCCTAAAGAGGGCTGCTCAGACGCTCAGACGGCTGCCGAGCTCCATCGCTGCTCCTGTCGACGAAGAACGACCCTATGGCCTGAGCCGCCTGCGTGCAGGTCTGCGGCTGCGACTGCCAGTGTACCCACACCTGTCGTTTCGTCGCTCGCCTGTCGCCACAGGACTTGGGGGTGATGAAATGAAGGATGAAAGGTCATTTTGGATGACTGATGACTTGCGCGATGAGTTTGTTTAAAGTGAAGAGGAGTTGCGCAACGTCAACCTCACTCTCTCGTCCGGGTCCACCAATTTCCAGTGGCAAGACTAAGTCGAGACGACTGGAGGATGAGCACGGATGCAGTGGATGACCAAGATATCCTTTCGGTGTCTCATCTTGCTCTCTGCACTCCACAGTGCGTTGCTGTAATCGCCTTCCTCTCCGTTGAACCGATAGGTTTCTTCCGCAGATTCTGCCGGATCCAGACTTCGCATACATGGGTAGACACACCCCGGAGGCCAACTGCGTGTGGCATGCACACAGCACAGTGGAGCTAGATGGCCGTCGGTGGCTCTCCCGAGCCGACGCCCTTTTATGGATCTCCATAAGGGTGTCTAGCCACCCGCCTCACCAGTCCCAGAAGGGAGCGGTGGAAGTGCCGGTTTAGTCGTCGGCAACCCGACCCTGAACAGGTTGTACTGGATTACAGGTTACCAGTAGCAGATCTAATGACCTGACCTGACATACAAGTCACATAAACGTAATATAGGTCATCAATGAATGGCATCAAGGTTTTTTCCCCCCATCATTGTGTGTATGAACGTATTGTATGTGTGTTCTTGGCATGGTCGTTTGTTGCAGTTGTTGGCAATGATTTTGTTACTGGTAATACATGTATTGGCAGTTAGTGCCCATCTTAGTGCTTGCAGTATCACTTCACTAGCTGATCGCCAGAGCAAAACAGCACAGATAGCATTATAGACTGTTGGTTTGGATGGGGGAGCGTCTTTGCTGACACGAATTACGCGTAACATCCACCAGACTTCTTCTTTGACAGTGGTAGTTTGCTGATTACCGATGCAATACACATGTCTTGACCTTTATTGCATCGTTAGGGATCCCTTGGCAAATATTATCAATATCAAATGTTTATTTATCAAGTGTACTTTTTTTCAGTTTCTTTTTCATCTAGCTTTTTACCCTTTGTGGGCACCTTACCTTGTCATTGGAATGGGACTTGTATCTCACATACATTGAGAACACCACTAACCAGCAAAAGCTTAGGGAGTAAACAAAAGGATGGAAAGAAATAGGAGTGTTTGAAAGTATGAAAATTACTGCGCAGGTGAGTTTATCTACTTTCGGATTTAATCATGCACAATTAAGAACATAATATATAATTGCGAATGATCCCAGAGAGAGGAGGGCCAGAGCTGACGATTAAGGATGGCAGTAAATACAGTCTGCTCATCGTCGGCAAATCTGGCAGCGGAAAGACCAGACTGGCCAACACCATTATTGGCGCCAGGAACTTCTCAGAGGATCCGAGCAAGAAGTTACCGAAACGAGGTGCCCAGAACCATGTTGCAGAGGGCCAGCGTCTGAAGGTATTAATAGTGTGTAGGGATCGGCAGTATGATGTAATGCAACGTAACATAACGTAGCATAGATAAATGTAATATGATGTAAACTGAAATTATATCATATCATATTTATCACATAATGTGATGTGATGTGATGCTATGACATGACATGCCATGCCTTCACACAACACCACAGGAAGTGACAAAATGCAAAGTGACCCCTTGTTATACGAAACAATACAACGCAACATGGCACAATGTGGCCCGACGCGACACGACACGACACGACACGACACGACACGACATGACGCAAGGCAACGCAACGCAACACAATACAGCGCATTGCAGTGCAGTGCAGTTCACTTGGTTCTGTAATACAACGCAGTGTATTGTAACTGAACAGAGAGACAAACCTTGGGGAAATCAATAACCTGACCCGGTTTACCTCTTAACCTTAAAGAACTGACATGCTATGGTGAAAGTTTGCTTTGAGTGTGTGTGGGGGGTGGGGGGGGATGTAGCGGCAGTAATGTGAGCATGAATGCTTGTGTCAGCCATTTTGTTCCGTGTCTAGTGTTTTTCCACTCTAGATTTCAAGAAAATGTTTTGACTTTTTTTCATATTTCAGGGTTTTTTCACTTCAGTTTTCTGCCCATGTTGAAAAACATATTTTAAACAGGAACAGAAATCATGAACACAAAGATTTGATCGGGTTAATCTCTGCCGTACACAGTGATTGCTTTGCCCATTGCTTTAAACCTCCACCCTCTCGATTTCACCGCAACGATTGTCCACATCCCTCGAGCTTCCCAACATCGTTGAACTTCCCATTACCTCATACACTCCTTGATGTCCCAGGTGATCAAGACAGCAGACCTACAACAGGTGGGCGACGCCCAGCAACGACAGCAGATTGTTGGATGGGAGAACTTGGCATCTCCACATCCTGTCATAGTCTTGCTGCTTGTCTGCTGTGAAAACATTGACATTTACGATACAAAGAATGACGACGTTTGCACGACGGAGGAATACATCTACGAAGACATCAAACGGCTCTGGGGCGATGACTCTCCATTTTGGAACAACAAGGTGATCGTGGTCTTCACGTTCAATGGCCGGATGGACTTCAGCACTGAACGGATCGAGAAGTGTCAAAAGCTGAGCGACGTTGTGCAAGCAGCAGGTAACTGGTTCATTAAGGTCAACAACAAAGCGCCAGACGCAACATACACGGAGTATGTGAAGGAACTGCTGACACTCATTGACAAGAAAGGTAAGGGAGGACTCCTTTCAATAGAGCTATGTCTATTACATATAAACACGCACACACACACACACACACACACACACACACACACACACACACACACACACACACACACACACACAAATGCTGGTGCGGCTTTCTATATCCCTGCCTTTAAAGTTGAAAAATCTTACTTTATTGGAAAACATCTTTCCATATTCACAGCTGAGCTAATTGCTATTATACAAGCTCTGAACTACTTAGTGAGCCATCAAATAGTTTTCTCGAAAATAGCATTCTTTGTTGATTCCAAATAAGTACTTTATGCTCCAGAAATATTCAGCCTTGAAACAAGACATGACTTAGTTATTGAGGCAAATCATTTGGTATATTGTTTAAGTATTAAAGGGACTGAGGTAAGTTTTTGTTGGGTGCCTTCTCATGTGGACATTAATGGCAATGAAACTGCTGATAAAGCAGCTAAAAGAGGAGCGCAAGATTCAGAAAAATCAACAAAAATACATGTCCGTCTTTCCGTAAGAGAGGCATACACTTTGTTAGAAAAATCAGCATGGGGTCGATTTCAAAACCGATGGAAGTCAAAGTTTTTAAAACATAAAGGAACATTATTCCCCGAGAATATTATTAAAGAAAAGATACAGAATCCATCAGCTTGCTATACAAGATTAATAACCTCTACTTTTTTCCGTATAAAACTTGATGCGCTGAAGACAAAGTATAGTAAAAGTGTTATATGCATCTGTGGTAAGCAGTTCAGCTTGCATCATTGTTTGTTTCACTGTCAGCATTTAAGTACCTTCTTGGGCAAGTATTTCAAAGAGAATAATAATTCTGCAGATGATTTTTGTAAAGTTCTTTCTGACGAAGTTCTTATGGTCGAACATTTACAGGAATTAGTTCATAGCCCTATTTCTACATTCCTTTAATGCACTTCAGAATTGTGATAATGGTTTCTGATTATGATTATTATCATTATTGAATTGTTACTGTTAAATGTAATTGCATGTGAATTATACATTTTTCGGTAGTTTTCTAGTTTACCTTTTTCCTGTTTTCCTCTTCCCTGCCCCCCCTCCCCCTCTTTCCCCCATGCCCCCCCCCCCTTTTTTTTTTTTCTCATATCACTGATAGTGAAAAGACGCTAAACTAAAGAACGAACACACACACGAAAACACACATGCACACACACTCACAATTCACTTGCATGCACATACAGGCATGCTTGCACACACACACACACACACACACACACACACACACACACACACACACACACACACACCATGGCCAGTTTGCTCATAAAATGAGCATAATAATGATAGCAATTACAACTACAACAACAGCATGAGGAATAAGTAGACAAATAATTTATTTGAAGAAGAATATAGAAAGTTTGATATTACACACATGGTGTCGGTTCTTTTTGCTTGTTTCTTTGCATGTTTTTGTTTCTTTTTTATTTGTGTTCCTCTTAAAGGTGAAGAAGGAGACACTCTTCGAATTGTGATGCTCGGGGACAGTGGAACGGGCAAGAGTTCATTGGGCAACACGCTGCTGGGAAAGGATGACCTCAACACCAAACCAGACGACCAGACACATCCAATTCCTTCTGGAGCTGAGAGAGATCCAGTGCCAGGGTTCGAAGTCGGTGACAGAACTGGGTCCAAGACAGCGTCTGTTGCCTGGGACAGAGCTGTTCGGTTTGGTTCTGTTGTGGAGGTATTTGTGACAGAGAAAATGTGACAGGAGAGAGAGAGAGAGAGAGAGAGAGAGAGAGAGAGAGAGAGGCAAGGGGCGGGGGACACAGAGAGAGTGAGAGCCAGAGAGAGAGAGTGAAATAGACAGAGACAGAGATAGAAGCAGAGAGGTAGAAACAGAAGCAGAGACAGAGACAAGGACAGAAGCAGAGAGAGAGAGAAGCAGACAAACATTCCTGACGCAGGCGCAGAAATACACATGGACAAACAGATAAGCCACTGGTGGAGGCAACGTCAGGAAGTTGCACGTACACGCGCGCGCGCGCACACACACACACGCACACACACACACGCACACACACACACACACACACACACACACACACAAATATACTTACACACCAAGGACAGAATATCAAAACCCTTATCATTTTTTAAGCGCACTTGTGAGTTCAAAGCTGACCTGCTCAGGAGGTGTTTTTCAGCACACCCCAACACCTATCTAAAAAGTTATGAAGTGCAGATTGCAAAACATGCACTAGGAGTACCGTTGCATACATCTACCTTTGGGAACTTATAGAGTAGCAGGAGTATTACACCTCGAACACAGAAAAGCATATGCCGCTAAATTTGTTTTCAGTTCAGTTTATGACACTTTCTCCAAACAAAAAGTAGATCTAATAGTAGATCAACGATTTTGCAGAAAGGGTAGATATACAATTCAGTCCATACTTAAAGTTTATCAGTACATTTGCTGCAGACATCCTCAACGATTCAGAATTTAATGTAAAAACGTTGCTGTTATAAGTCCCTCGTTCTCGATCATTCTGACGTAGGAAAATCCGTTTTTGATATAGGCACAGGTCACAAAAATTTGCAGAGAAAACGATAACCCTCATATGTTTAGAACTCACAAAGCTCTGACGTGGAAAATAAAAATATGTGATTGTTTTAAGTCTTATACAGATGGATCTGTTCTTGATGATGAAAAAGCAGGAGCTGCTTTTGTAATACCTGTATTACATATGAAAAATGTACCATTTGGGTAAACATTTTCATCTTTACTGCTTATCTTCTTGTCAACCTTACTCCTTGCAGAGACAGTATAGAGATTCCTCAAAATGTTTGTCAAATTCTGCTTTTCAAAATCAATGTTACAAATAACAAAATCACACCTTGAAATTTCAACTTTAATAAAATGCATCAAAATTGTTTTGTCGATTAAAGATATACATGTTACTTTCTGGCCGGTGCCTTCTTTCTTTCAAATGAGAGGGCTGACCTGGCTGCCAGAAAAGCAGTCTGCAATTATGAAGGTTCAGTCTTTCTCACTATTTCATTGGATCTACAAGAATTTTACAGGTGTATCGAAAAATGTGTCTAGAATCGAATAACCAATAGAATAGAAGATTAGGACTGCCAATATTACCGTCATTTTATAAAGTAACAGTAAAAGCGGGCAACCCCAAGGCTTTCTTAAAGTCATCTTTCTCGTTCGTGGGCTGCAACTCCCACGTTCACTCGTATGTACCCGAGTGGACTTTAACGTGTATGACCGTTTTTACCCCGCCATGGAGGCAGCCACACTCCGTTTTCGGGTTTTTTCTTAAATAATTCATCTATTTCCCAGTGAAGACCAATTATTAGCTTAATTGATCGATTTCGCATAAATGCACATCGCCCAAACTTTTGCAGAATCATACACCGTTTGTGCAGAGAACACTGTACAGTTTATTTACATACTTTTCAAATGTCCTAGAACAATACACATTTCTGAATTCTTGAATTAAAGCCCAACTGTAATCTACCTTTGATTGATCATATACTTGTCGTCAGCATGCGTTGTACTAGTGTGGAAATGTTGAAGGTAGTTATTATCGATTCTCAGTCAGTCCAGTCTGTCTTTGCTCCCCCTCTCTCTCTCTCTCTCTCTCTCTCTCTCTCTCTCTCTCTTTCTGTCACTTTTTTTTCTTTTTCTGTCCTCCCATCACTTCCTCACACCCCCACAACGAAACACACACTTACACAATCTCTCTCTCTCTCTCTCTCTCTCTCTCTCTCTCTCTCTCACACACACACACACACACACACACACACACACACACAACACACACACACACACACACACACACACACACACACACACACACACACACACACACACACACACACTGAAATGAGAGAAGAGAAGAAAGAGAGAGAGAGAGAGAGAGAGAGAGAAGACGAAGAAGCAGAGACACAGAGAGAGCAACCAGTAATCAAATCACACTAAAAGACCATGAATGTAAACAAAAAATCCTGAGACTAAACTTAAAAAAGGGAACGCAGAGATATGCGTTTTTGTTTTTTCTTGTTTTGTTGTTGTTGTTGTTTTTAGATGGCGAATGTGTGCACTGCAGGTGACGGATACGCCGGGCCTGTGTCGTACCGACTTGGATATAAATGGGATTTACAAGGAAGTGGCGAAATGTGTGGCTGTCGCTGTACCCGGGCCTAACGTGATCATTTTTGCTACTCGTTGTGGACGTCCCCCACGGCAGGTGCGTTTTCCTCCTTTTCTTTCTTATATATATATATATATATATATATATATATATATATATATGTGTGTGTGTGTGTATATATATATATATATATATATATATATATATAATATACAAAACTGCCCATTAATGGTTCTAACTGGTAAGAATGGATAAAACAGGTTTCTATTCAAAGCTCATAAGATGTCACATTATTCAAATTATAATGAAAAGAGGACATGGAGGACGAATCTTCGTTATTATTTTATTTGATCAACATCTCACAAGTTCATAATACGCTGTAGTAAATCTCTCCCTAGTCCTATCCGTCCATACACTACACACTCACACCTACACATACTAGGAGAAAATGGAATAGGAGGAAAGGGAGAGAAAGAGAGAGGTGGGGGTCCTGGAAAAGGGAGAGAGATAAAAGGAGTTCAGCAAACTAGTCTGCAATTACTAATTGCTGTATTACTAACTGCAGATGAAGTACCATTATCATGTCCGATTTGGTGTGTAAACCTAAGCTACCAATACTACAATATACATGTTTCGTGCATGCATATAATGATATACATGTGATACGAATAGTCAAAATTTACATAGTGCCTCTAAACACTCAAGGCACTTTACAATAACTGCAAAAATGCAAAATAAAATGATGCAAAAAAAAGAAGATAATAATAGATGAATGAATAGTAATATGACGTGGTGTATAATGCAAAAACATACAAGGGAAACATGTACGAAAACAGAGGGAAATACAGCACAAACCCTCCAACAATTTCAACAGAGTGCAATGGACACAAATGATTAGTAACAATGTAGCGCATAGCCACCACCATCACCACCACACCACCACTTCACAAACATACACACAAGCACACACACACACATCCAAGTTATAATGATATAATACTGTTAATATATTTTTGAATATATCACAAATGGAGATGAAAAGCTCAGAGTAAATTCGGAGAGCTCAAAAGGGAGAGGGACAGAGGCAGACACAGAGACACAGCGAGTGTAAGACCTTTCCAGCACACATGTCCCCACCAGCACCAGGGACCGAGAGATTGGAGAAGGACTGATCGATGGATAGACAACCTATCTATCTATCTATCTATCTATATATATATATATATATATATATATATATATATATATATATATATATATATAAATCCCAACAAGGAGAGAGAGAGGGAGAGAGAGAGAGAGAGAGAGAGAGAGAGAGAGGAGAACTCGTGAAGAGAGACAGGAAATAGAGACAGACAGACAGACAGACAGGTAGGCAGACTGAGGCCCACCCACTGTCCATTTCCTCCACAGTGCAACAAGCCCTTGGGCTAGTTTAGATGAAAGCGCATAAGCGCGTGCAAATAGGTATGGTTTTGTGTGGGACAGCCAGAGGCGAAGAGATATCAGTTATCAAGTGCTGTGGACAACATATTTTAGATTGTATGTGGCAAGACTGGCATGATCACGCACGAACTAGTGACAGATTTGCACAGTTCAGACTTTTCAAAACACCGCATTTGGTTGAACCGTGTATTGAAATGGTATTGAACAGATGAAATACATATTTTGTAATGTTACACTGCCTTGAGTGACCACGGACTAAAACATATTCAACCAAAATATTATAAACGCCCATCTAATTATGGGTTCAGTTTTCTCATGTTGTCTGGACATGACTAGAATATAATAGACTAAATTTTATTGTCATGAAACCGTAAGGTTTATAAGAGACAAGTGCAATGGTAAATGAATGAACGAATGAAAAACACACAATTAATCAATCAGTTAATGCAGTAAATTGCAGCAGCATTCATTAACAAATTTTCCCAATTTGTTTGTATATATTCATCATCTGTTAGCATCACCTGACTGGGAATATGTCCTGTGTTATTCGAATTTTGAATATCCTTTAAAAATTGTTGCCTTGATGTTTTATATTTAATCCAATGATCAAGAAGATGGATTTCGTCTTTCAGGATGTTACACTTGTTGCACAATCTGTCTTCTTGTGGAATATTTAAATATCTACCTTTCTCAATCTTTAGGTCATGCGCACTTATTCTGAGTTTCGTTAAAGCTTGTCTGTGTTTTGTATCTGATATATTTAAAAGATAGGTTTTTGTACTCTGCTACAATCGTTTTGTAAAATTTTATCTTTAATGTTTTTTTCTCTTTTATCTTTCCAGTATTTGATATATTCATTTTCTAATTATTTTTTTATATATACGACGTATTTCAGTCTATGTACGCTGAATGTGAATTGGTTTTTCCAAATGTGATCAAGGCCTATAATTTCGAGTATCTTTCTAACAAATATCAACCATGGGGAAGTTGTATTTTCTTGTTGGTACATGGACTTATATATTTTGTTGGTGAAGGAAGTATCTGGTAGTTGAATAATATGAATCCAATATGTAATAATTTGGCACATTATCTTTAGACTTACTGGGAATTTTGTGTACTCCAAGTATTTGCTTACAGAATTTAATGTGTAATTTTTCATGTGGAAACTTATTTGATAAGCAGTCGTCAAAAAGATGTGCTAAATCGAAAGAATCATCCGGTTTGACTTGGTAAGGTAAACCTCCGCCCCATAAATCGATATTGGCGTTATCAAAGTATCATATAGCTTAGATATGGTACCTGGATTGATGTTGATATCTTTGAATGTTCTTCGTAAAGTATGCAATGTTTTGTTTGCTTGTTTAGTTAGGTGTTCCTGTGCTCTTATCAGACGTCCACTTTTGTGGAATATAACTCCTAAATATTATATTCTGCTGCGGTTTGTATTATATCTTCCCCACAGTAGAAATATATTGGTACTTTTGGGTCAGATCTATAAAGATTACCACTTTCGTTTTTTCTCTATTAATTTTTAATCCCCAGCTATGGCAATATGTGTTCAAATTATGTATTTTTTCTTGCAATCCTTTTCTTGTCAAAGACAGAATAATCAGATCATCAGCATAAAGTAAACATGGTACATTGCTGGGTGAAACAGCATTGAATTTTGGAGAATTGTTACTTTCCATAGATTTTACAATATCATCTATGAAAATGTTAAATAAAGTTGGGCTTAGTGCATCGCCCTGTTGTACACCCTTCTGTACAGTTATTTCTGTGCTGAGACCTTCGTATGAATTTATTTGAATTTTGGAATTATGATACATGTCTTTAAAAATATCAAAGCATTTTCCAATTATGCCCATTCTTTTCAACTTTCGTGCCAAACATTATCAAAGGCTTTTTCAAAATCCACAAAGCAACCGTATAATCTACCATTTTTTACTTTTATTAGTTCATTAATTATCTTTTTTTAGAATGAAGATTTGATCAGTTGTTCTGTAGTGTTTCCGAAATCCAATTTGTTCCTTTGTTAGGCGTTCACCTTGTTCTAGGTGCTATAAATTTCCTTTCCCTTCCTCCCTCCGTTTCTCCCCCCCCCCCCCCCCCCCCCCCCCTCCACACCCCGCCCTCCTTCCCCCTCCCTCCGCCTCCTATCTCTCTGTGTCTCTCTCCACACACACATGCATATACATGTATACATACATTACGAAACAGGGACAGAGTCATACATACAGACTGATACAGAGATATATATACGTTCTCTCTTTCAGGTGGAGATTCAAGCATACCGAAAAATTCAAGATCTGTTTTCTGCTGAGATGAGCAAACACCTTATCATTGTCTTCAATTTCCTTGACTGTTACGGAGAAGAGAACAAACTTGGTAAGCATTATATATACGATGATTGATCAGAGTGATGAAGTGTTTATTTGTTTCCGAATTTAAGTATTCTGGTTAATGTTTAATTATTTTCACAACATTCAAAACGAAACAATAAACAAACACAAACGACAACAGCAACATAAAAACAACACCAACAACAGCAAAAGCTACCAACGTAAACATACACAAGCCATGTTACACATATTCAAAATATGCATTCCAGTTATGCATTTAAGCATCGTTCTCTATCGCCATGATTCTCCAGAGATATGCACTTTTGTGCTGTTGTTTTTTTGGCTTGGTTTTCTTCCTATCCTTTACCTCATCCTTCACGGGCTGCTTTGGAAAGTCATCTGATTGTGACTTTTCCTCGCTTTGACAGAACACCACAAACTGTGGTTGGTGTCTTTGAATCACTTGCCACAGGGGGTGACAGTTCACTGCCCACGCCGAGATCTCTTCTAATCTTCTAATAATGTGCAGCGGGGATGTAGACAGGGTGACCCTATATCGCCACATTTGTTTATAATGTATTTTGAAGTACTGGCAATAATGGTACGCGTATGTAGGGATGTCCGTGGCATTGCTGTAGTTAATATCGAACACAAAACATCCAAATATGCTGATGATACAGAATTCATCATAGTAGGCAATAAGAATTCATTTGAAACTCATATAGATATAAAGACATTTTTGGTCGAAAATCAGGGTTGTATATGAATTCAAGAGAGAAAAAAAGTGCAATATGGTTAGGTAGCCATAAAAACTCTCAATTTCGGTACATGAATCATTTGCAGATGGACTGGAATTCAAACTATTAGGAGCCTGGTTTACTAATGATTTGAAAGACTGTGTACTCAAGTAAACTACTCAGACAGATTTGCCGCTATCAAACAGTTATTGAAGATCTGGGCAGTAAACTCCAGTTAGAGAGTAGCAATATTAAAATCACTGATTTTGTCAAAATTGACACATTATGTTGAGGATGTATTTTGTACTGAGCCTCCCTGACATTTTCTTCCAAGGTTTACAAGACTTATGCTAATTTGTATGGGACCAGAAAAGAGCAGAAAAATTGTACACACAAGTACAAAAAATATGTGTGACTTTGGCTGCCAGATTTGAAATTTTGCTGTGGCTTCAAAGCTGGCCTGGATCAGAAAACTCTAAACAACAAAACAAAAAAGGTAGCATGCTGCATTCCATGACTTTCCACCGCTTCAAAACATTGATGAATGTGGACCCGAAATCCTCCTGACATTCCCGACATAAATAATTTTGGACAGAGGTATTTCTGGCTTACAAAACGTACTTCGACAAAATTTATTCCAAAGAAAATGCTTTCTTAATTTACATAAATTCTCTGATGTGAAAATGAAATGGTTTCAAATGAGAATTATTCATAACTCATGTTCCACTTGCCCACATGTAAGCAGACGTCATGGATGCATCCATCTCGAGGCACTGGCATTGTTTCGACTACGTCATCACCAGGAAGAGGGACAGGCTGGACGTCAGAGTGACGAGAGCCATGTGTGGTGCCGACTGCTGGACAGACCACCGCCTCATTGTGTCCAAGTTCAGGCTTCGCATTGTGCCCATGAGAAGACCCCGAGGCCAGAAGACTGCAAAGAGATTGAGTGTCTTCAAGCTGTAAAGCAGCACGGTTGCAGAAGAACTCACCGACGACCATGAAGGCAGATTGCCAGACACACCACAGGAAGATGGGACCAGCGTAGAGGAACAGTGGATGGCCTTTAGAGACGCTGTCTACACTACTGCCTTCGAACATCTCGGACAAGCAACCCAAAAAATCCATGACTGGTTTCGATGAGAATGATGAAGAAATAGAGGCACTGATCGAGAAACATCAACTGTTCAGAGCGCATCATAACGATCCCATGTCACAAGCCAAAGAAGATGCCCTTGCTAACGCAAAAAGAAAGATGCAGACGAAACTTCGCGAGATGCAAGACAGCTGGCTGTTCAAGAAGGTGGATGAAGTCCAGGGCTACGCAGACAGCCATGACACAAAACTCTTCTACGATGCGCTGGTTGTATACGGACCCCAGTCCTCCGGCACCTCACCCTTCCTCAACGCAGATGGGACGCAGCTGCTGACAAAGAAGCAGATTCTGGAGCGGTGGGCTGAGCACTTCAACAACGTCCTCAACCGTCCTGCCAACATCAACGACGAGGCCATTGCTCACCTGCCCCAGGTAGAGATCAACGAGGACCTCGACACCCTTCCCATAGAAGATGAAGTCAGGAAGGCAGTGAAACAACTCTCTTGTGGCAAAGTGCTAGGATCCGATGCAATCCCTGCTGAGGTATACAAAGCAGGAGGCCCTGCCATTATGCAAAAGCTGACTGAACTCTTCCAGTCCATGTGGAACGAGGGACAGATCCCACAGCACCTGAAAGATGCCAGCATAGTCCACATCCACAAGAGGAAAGGAAACCGCTAGTCTTGAGACATCCACCGAGGCGTCTCCCTCTTGTCCATTGCTGGGAAGATTCTGGCCCGTGTCCTGCTCACCCTTTTCCAGCATCTTGAGCAAGGTTTCCTCCCAGAAAGCTAATGTGGCTTCAGTGCTGAACGTGAGACTGCTGACATGATTTTTGCTGTGCGCCAACTCCAGGAAAAATGCTAGGAGCAACACGGCGATCTCTTCATGAACTTTGTCAGTCTGACCAAAGCTTTTGACACAGTCAGCAGAGAAGGCTTGTGGAAGATCATGGAGAAGTTTGGCTGCCCCAGCAAGTTTATCACAATCGTCCGGCAGTTCCACGAAGGTGAAAGTTCTGGATGACGGAGACGAGTCAGAGGCCTTCCCAATGACAAACGGTGTCAAACAAGCTGCGTTCTCGCCCCCACTCTGTTCAGAATGGTATTCTCTGCCATGCTGACAGATGCCTTCCGTGACTGCGAAGAAGATATCAACGTCAGGTACAGGACTGACAGGAGATTGTTCAACCTCAGGCGCCTGCAGGCTGTTACAAAGGTGAAAGAGACTGGCATCATAGACTGTTTGTTTGCTGATGACTGTGCACGCAATGCCAGCACAGAGCAGAAGATGCAGTGTGAAATATTTACTTCTCACAAACCTGCGACAACTTCGGTCTCACCATCAGCACCAAAAAGACCGAAGTTACGTACCAGCCTGCCCCAGGAAAGTCATACCAGGAGCCGCACATAACAGTGAAGGGGCAGAACCTTCAGGCAGTTGACAACTTCACCTACCTGTGCAGCAGGCTGTCTCGCAGTGAACATAGACGCTGAGGTTAACAACAGGATCGCCAATGCCAGCGCCGCTTTGGGAGACTGTGAGAACGTCTGGGAGCGGAGAGGACTCAGCGCTACCACCAAGCTGAAGGTCTACTGTGCAGTTGTCCATACCACACTCTTTTACGCCAGTGAGACCTGGACTGTCTACAGCAGACACACCAAACTGCTCAGTCGCTGCCACCTGAGCTGTTTTCGCAGACTACTCCACATCAGGTGGCAGGACAAAGTCCCCGACTAATAATATGCAGTTGACAAAAAGCTTCGTTATCCTTGGAGTTGATCGACATATACACGCTGATGCCATTGTTTTCTTTATACTATTGCTGGCAAAACAGAATGTAAAATGAACAAAGCTGTTCCTCTTTTGAGAGTATTTCCTTGTAAGTTTAAACAAAGGTTCAAAACAGATGATTACATAGTGTGAATAAACTTACGATATTTGGATTTTCAGAACACATGGATACCATATAACTTTTTATAAGCCAGTGTTCTTGGACTAATTTGTTACTTCCACTCGGCTGCCTGACTAATAAGATTCATTTTACTTTTATTTCTAATGTTTGATACAGCTCTTTATTACAGAAT
Organism: Babylonia areolata; assembly: GCF_041734735.1. Lineage (NCBI taxonomy): Eukaryota > Metazoa > Mollusca > Gastropoda > Neogastropoda > Buccinidae > Babylonia > Babylonia areolata. The sequence goes on from NC_134892.1 coordinate 20,530,045, forward strand.
TCATACACAAAGTTCATGTGCAGAAAAGGTTGGGTTTGTTGTTGTTGTTGTTTGTTGTTTGTTGTTGTTGTTGTTTTTTACCAAGTAACATCATATCCTTGAGGCCCGATATTGTATCTTCCACTGGAAATTATGTGATACAAACGAAGTCTGTATGTCAAGCTACCACATTGTAATCGAGTCCCACTCGTATGTAAATTGCCCCGATTATTTTTTCTCCACACAGTTGTGTACTTGCACCTTACCCCCTCTTCCCCCTCATATCAATAGATTTTACCTGTTCCCCTTTATATTGATTAATATCAAATGTTCCGATTATGTTTTTTACCCATACAGGTTATCTACTTACACCTTACCCATGTTCCCCCTTATATTAATAAATTCATGATGTATCTTCTTTTTTTCTATTAGAAAATAACAACATTGACAAAGCTTATGACTGTGACAACATACCGCTTTGTACTTTTTGAACTGAATAAAAACAAGCTTTAAAAAATGCAATGCGTTGTAAAAAATTTTAAAAAAATTAAAAAAGCCTCATTTTACACTCGTGAATATACAGATTTGCAAACAGCAAATATTCAAAGAATTTCTGAGATTTAAAACATCACTTGCAAATCATTATCACTGTGTTTTATTTGTCGTTTCCAGATCATGGTCTGGTTTAGATATGTGATGGGAATCGAGCTGTATAGGAAAGGATGAAACAAAACAAAACAAAACAAAACAAAACAAACAAAATCCCGCACTGATTGAATAATGTGATGGGAATCTAGCTGTAAGCAGGGATGAGTCAGAAACAGAAATCCAACGATGACAGAAAGCTAGTTGATGAGAATCTAGCTGTTGGTAGGGCTGAAACAGAACACAATATCTCTTATCCAGTGGATTGTTATATGCACGTCATTTCACAGTTAGTTCTCTTTTTATTGCAGCTGAACCAAGAGAAGCACTTGATGATGAGATTAAGAAGGCTCAAGAAAAATCCAAAGCAGACACCATGAAAGAACTGATAGAACTTGCAGATAAAGATGGATTCCGATGGTTTGGCATGGCCAACACAGCATCACGTGCAGAGAGAGAAAAACAGGCCGAGGACCTTATCAGGATGATGCAGGTATAATTATAATGATAATAATAGTATTGTTACTGCTACTACAACAACTACTACTTTCTCTCACTGTCTCTTTTTTTTCCATTTATCCGCCTGTCACACACACACACACACACACACACACACACATACACACACTATATATATATATATATATATATATATATATATATATATATATATATATATATATATATTAAAAGCACAAAAATATATTCCAACCTTGCCCACACGTAAAAGTACCCTCCCCTTGTCCAGTAATCTTTCTTGTTCTTGGAAGAGAGGATCAGCTATTTTTTTGTTTCCCTGTAAAGCATGTGATTACATTAGCGAAAAAAATGGACACTCTTGTTCAAAATGGGATGAAAAACTCAACATTGTTCATGACTGGAGAAAATGTTTTTTGTACATTTGTAATATTCCAGATGTTAAACTGAAATGGTTTCAGATCAGAATTGTGCACAGGTGCCTTGGGACAAATGTTATACTTAAAGAGATGGGTGTACTTAACAATGACCTGTGTAGTTTTTGCAACACAATGAAAGATAGTATTAGACACATGTTTTGGCAGTGTACAACCATCCAACGTTTCTGGCAAGAATTAATGGATCTGGTTAACGAAAGATGCCCAAATGCTCAAAATTTGCAATTAACTGAACCATTAGTCATACTTGGACATGACAAAAATATAGTCACTGATCCCACTTTTTATTTCATTTTGTTGCTGGCTAAACAATACTTGCACCAACGCAAGATCAACAGCACTGAACCTGTTCTGCAGGGTTTCATAAAAAAAAAATGGAATACAGATATACAGTTGAAGAATATATAGCTAGGAAAAACTTTCTTTATAATGATTTTATCAGCAAATGGTCTCCATATAAATCCTTGTTTTTTAATACAAATTGAAATAAGAATATATATTGTGTCATACAGTTCTGATATTGTTATTACTATATTTTGTATCTTACTATGCAATTTAAAGTATGGCCACATATGTGTCATTTATTGTGAGGTTGACAACCTACAATTTATCAGACTCCTTAGACTGTGCCCGGCGACTTATATTTGATCTTGATTCATTGATCTTTGCCAGCATGTTCTTGTGGCTGTGTTATTATTACTATTATTATTAGTAGTAGTACTGGTAGTAGTACTTCTTTTTGTTTCTCTGTGTGTGTGTGTTTAACAATGTAAAAATTGAATAAAAATGTTTGAAAAAAAAAAGAAAAGAAAAGGAAAAAATGGACACTCTGTTCAGAGTGCAAATTAAGAGGTAAAGTGCACCATCTATTTTCTTCTGCTGATGTACTAGGATTTCTACACAACACACTTATTAATGTGGGTGATCGAGATGTTTACTTTAACAATACATTTTCAGCACTTCTTTTGTTTAGATATTTCGTTGGCACCATTGTCCTTATTACTTGTTCTACCTTGTCAGTAAGCTACTGGCATTAAGTGCTCAGTGTTCTCTCTGACTGTCTCTGTCTGTCTGTCTGTCTGCCTGTCTCTCTCTCTCTCTCTCTCTCTGAGTCTCTCTCTCTCTGTGTGTGTGTGTGTGTGTGTGTGTGTGTGTGTCTGTCTCGAACAAATGCTAAAATAAAGCAAACAAACAAAAACAACATCAAACAAAAACAAGCAAACAAACAAAAACACCCATTTGTGAGAACACTATTAAGTTATCGAATCTGTTCTGAAGAATATTATCTTTCCTCCACTACTAATAACAACTGACAGTGTCGTCAGAAGCAGGTGACATTTGTCCTGACCTAGCCTGACCTGTCCTTTTTTCTCGTCTGATCTTGTCTTATCTTGTCTTGACCTGTCCTGTCCTGTTCTACACTGTCCTGTCCTGCTCTACACTGTTCTGTCCTGTCCTGTTCTACACTGTTCTGGCTTGTCCTGTTCTACACTGTTCTGTCCTGTCCTGTTCTACACTGTTCTGTCCTGCTCTACACTGTTCTGTCCTGTCCTGTTCTACACTGTTCTGGCTTGTCCTGTTCTACACTGTTCTGTCCTGTCCTGTTCTACACTGTTCTGGCTTGTCCTGTTCTACACTGTTCTGTCCTGTCCTGTTCTACACTGTTCTGGCTTGTCCTGTTCTACACTGTTCTGTCCTGTCCTGTTCTACACTGTCCTGTCCTGCTCTACACTGTTCTGTCCTGTCCTGTTCTACACTGTTCTGTCCTGCTCTACACTGTTCTGTCCTGTCCTGTTCTACACTGTTCTGTCCTGTCCTGTTCTACACTGTCCTGTCCTGCTCTACACTGTTCCGTCCTGTCCTGTTCTACACTGTTCCGTCCTGTCCTGCTCTACACTGTTCCGTTCAGTCCTGTTCTACACTGTTCCGTCCTGTCCTGTTCTACACTGACCTGTCATGTTCTACACTGTCCTGTCCTGTTCTACACTGACCTGTCCTGTTCTACATTGACCTGTCCTGCTGTACACTGTTCTGTCCTGTCCTGTTCTACACGGTTCTGTCCTGTCCTGTTCTACACTGGCCTGTCCTCTTCTACACTGTTCTGTCCTGTCCTGTTCTACACTGTTCTGTCCTGTGCTGTTCTACACTGTTCTGTCCTGTCCTGTTCTATACTGACCTGTCCTGTTCTACACTTTTCTGTCCTGTCCTTCTCTATCCTGCTCTACACTGTTCCGTCCAGTCCTGTTCTACACTGTTCCGTCCAGTCCCGCTCTACACTGTTCTGTCCTGCTCTACACTGTTCTGTCCTGTTCTACACTGTTCTGTCCTGTTCTACACTGTTGTGTCCTGCTGTACACTGTTCTGTCCTGTCCTGTTCTACGCTGTTCCGTCCTGTCCTGTTCTGCACTGTCCTGTCCTGTCCTGCTCTACACTGTTCTGCCCTGCTCTACACTGTTCCGTCCTGTCCTGTTCTACACTGTCCTGTCCTGTTCTACACTGTTCTGTCCTGTCCTGGTTTGTTCTTCATGTCATCTTATCTTGTCAGCGTTGGATGATTTGGTTTTTATTAATATTATCTGAGTAATCTTATCTAAAGTAATTTAGTCCCACTCGTAGACAAGCAGAAAAATATATTTATGTAACAGCCGTGTCCAGCAAATGGCGCAAATGAAGTCTCGCCATATTTAGGTCGAGAAATGTAGGACTACATGCATGTAAACATTAATTTCAGACTGACCCGTCGTTACCCTCCTGTATGCTTTATTCTCTCTCCCCCCCCTCCCCTTACATCCCCCCATCACCCCCCCCCCCTCTCCCCTCCCCTCTCTCCCCCTCTCCCCCCTTCTCCCCCGTCTTTTTTTTTTCTTCTTCTGTAAGGGGTGCGTGTGTCTGTGTGTGTGTGGGGGGGGGGAGTTACATTTTCTGTTTCTCTGACAGCTTATGGCGAAAACAAAAGTCTAAGACCAGTTTAGAAAAGAATGAACGTCTTTTTGGTACGCTTAACATAAAAGTCACTTGCAAAGAATATTGCTAGAGCATATGGCGTCCGACGAAAAAAAAAAGAGAAAAATAATATCCACTGTTCATGGTTCAAACCCGTAGTTAAAGTACATATATTTTCTTCTGCTGATGTATGATGATTTCTACACAACACATTCATTAATGTGGGGTGGTCGAGATGTTGTTTACTTTAACAATATATTTTCAGTACTTCTTTTGTTTCGACATTTCTTTGTCACCATTGTCCTTGTCACTTGTTCCACCACGTCAGGAAGGGAGAAAGCCATTGACATTAACGATTTCAGTGTTCAGCGTTCACTTTCTCTGTCTCTGTTGAAAAGGAAATAAATAGATAAGTAAATAGGTTGATAGATAGATAAATAAAGAAAAAAACTTAAATAAATAGACCAAAAAAACAACTTAATGAATAAATAACACATTATTGCTGACCCACTGTTATGATCATGCTCTCTACGGCTACATCCCTCGTCTTTTATGCAAGGGTTGTTTATCGCCATCGGCAATAACAGTTGCCTGATGCAGATGTCCTTAAAACCAATTGTAATCTCTCTCTCTCTCTCTCTCTCTCTCTCTCTCTCTCTCTCTCTCTCTCTCTCTCTCTCTCTCTCTCTCTGTCTGCCTGTGTCTGTGTCTGTGTGTCTCTCTCTTCGGCTAACTTGTCCTTGATTCTGGTCTAATTTGTTTCTGTTCTGGTTTCTTCTTGCCTTGACTTGACCTGTCCTGTTCTGTCCTGTCCTGTCCTGTCCTGTACCGGTTTGTTCTTTATGTCACCTTATCTTGTCAACCTCTTAACGTTTGATGGCTTGGTGAACTGTGTTGAAATGAGATCAGTTTGGCATCAGCTTTAATTAACGGGATCTCCTAACATTTTTATGCACATGTCAATAACCGTCATTGATTTCTGCTAAACAAACGTAACGCAATCCCAAGAACAAAAACTACAGGTAAAGAACGTTGACATATTGACCTGTGAACTCAGTGTCATAAATCTCAGTGAGGTGATAGCCCAGTACTGACGAGCATGCATGTCATCAACAGTAAAAGGGTTAATATTATCTGATCTCATGCATTCCTAGGATCTGGTGAGTAAGAATGGGAGAGACAAGTACGTCAAGACACAGATGACGGAGCGGATCACGGAGACAGTGGTGGAACTGGAGAAGAAGGAAGCTGCAGACAAAGGGATGTCCCTGAAGGAAGCCACAGCCAGGATCAAAAGACGCATCATCGAAGACAAGGTTCCAGAAACATTCACAAAGGCTGTCACTGGCTTTGTTCGTGACGCTGACAAAGGAATCCATTTCATCATGAAGACACCCGGTACTAAAAAAACAAATATCTGTTCTGTGATGTAAACAACAACATGTATGCAACTTTTTGGAGAGAACAACTTTGTGTCCTCGATTCTAAGAAAGGTTTGACTCAGCTGAGTTCAGTGTTCCCCGGACATTCTTTTTGAGAACCTGAAGGAAGTCAATGTTTTAACTTGGTTTAACAACAGTGTGTTGTATATCTGCAGTTTGTGTTTCAATACTGAGTAATTTAGTCCCACTCGTATGTGAATGCATCGATTATCCAATATTTTTATTTAATTTTGTAAGGTGATGAGGTTCAGCTCAGATAGATCAGGATTTGTTAATTAAGTGTAGTTATGTTCATGTTCAGGTAATACTCTGCTGAAAAATTGACGGAATGATCAGCTTCAGAGACATGTTCTGGGTTTATGTGTAGGACTATGACTGTGTTTGTGTCTACTTTTCCTTTCCAGGTTATTTCTGCAGATTCTACGGGACCAATATTCAGTCTTTCAGTCCTGGTGTGGCCCTATTTGGTCCACTGGGCTTTCAGCAGCAAAGAGAGAACAGAAAATCAGTGAATAAGTTGTTTGTTTGTTTTTTTAAGACCTGAATGTTGATGTTTCTGATAGCAACCCTTGTGACACAGTGTTCCTAGTGAAGGTTCTGTCGTGACCCGAAATACCGGAAAAGACAACAAAACATGGAGTGGTTGACCAGTGGTAACGCGTTCACAATGAAGCCAGAGAATCATAGAGTACGGCATCGGATCCCACACTGACCAGAATTTCCTTTCTCCCTCCTCTAGACCTTGAGTGGTGGTCTGGACGCCAGTCATTCGGATGAGACGATAAACCGAGCCCCCGTGAGCAGCATGCAGTCAGCGCACGTAACAGAGCCCACGGCAACAAAAGAGTTGTCCCTGGCAAATTCCTGTAGAAAAGTAAAACAAATACACTTGCAGACAGAAAAAAAGAAAACTATTATGTATGGGTGGCGCTGTACTGTGGCGACACACCCTCGCTTTGGGAGAGCAGCCCGAATGTTTGTGACCAAAACGGAATACAATATAATTCACAGCGTGTCCTCTCAAGCGTCTGCTGAAAGTTGTTTCACACAGACCTTTGAAATACAGCATCTGTATGGTTTTGCACAGCTTGTATATCTGATTTTGGGTTGTATTGATGCTGATGATTATATTTGTTGCCAGTGAATACGAACGTTGTTTGTATCTCTTTTTTATCATTTGTTGTGCTTTGCTTTTATTTGAAAATTAATGTCTAGAACAAAATAATTGAGAATTTATCAGAACTTTGCTTGATATATCATTCTGTATTTGAATGTGTATATGCACAGATTTTTTTTCCCTTAAGGGTGATCTAGATAATTTAAAAAAAAAGATGTTAAATTGATGGTGATGTATTTGTTGTCAGTAGACATTAACATTGTATCTTTTGGGGATTTTAACATTTGCTCATCTGTTTAGTGTGACAAGCACAGTGCTTTTCGCTTTTCCGTAAAGATCTTCCAGATCAGTTTGCACGGTCATTTGTATTCGGTTCACTGATCAAGGCAAAATCGGTTGAGAAAATTCACTTTGATAGTGAAATAAACTGTTCTTTCACACACAGCTTTGGAATACAATATCAATATTCTTTTGTCATAGGTTACATTTCTTTTGTGTTAGATTGATGCTGCTGTGTCTTTTGCCCACAACCATGTACATTGTATCTTTTGTGTTGGTTTTGTTTTAATGTTTACTCTGCTTTCTAGGCACCACCTGAAATCTGAGAAACTGCAATGAACAGTAATGATATGCTTGTCATTTCAGCTGGCATATTTGAACGGATCAAATCGTGTAGATGCAAACCTGAATAAAACTCTTGTAAATGGTAGAAAAGTAAAACAAATAAACTTGCAGACAGAAAAAAGAAAACTATTATATATATGGGTGGCGCTGTACTGTGGCGACACACCCTCGCTTTGGGAGAGCAGCCCGAATGTTTGTGACCAAAACGGAATACAACATAATTCACAGCGTGTCCTCTCAAGCGTCTGCTGAAAGTTGTTTCACACAGACCTTTGAAATACAGCATCTGTATGGTTTTGCACAGCTTGTATATCTGATTTTGGGTTGTATTGATGCTGATGATTATATTTGTTGCCAGTGAATATGAACGTTGTTTGTATCTCTTTTTTATCATTTGCTGTGCTTTGCTTTTATTTGAAAATAAATGTCCAGGACAAAATAATTGAGAACTGATCAGAACTTTGCTTGAAATATCATTTTGTATTTGAATGTACATATGCACAGTATTTTTTTCTTGAGGGTGTTCTAGATCAATAACGATGTTAAATTAATGGTGATGTATTTGTTGTCAGTAGACATCAACATTGTTTATATCTTTTGAGGGTTTTGCTTTAACATTTGCTCAACTTGTTTTTGCCTGAATGTTTATCATCTATTCAGTGTGACAAGCACAGTGCTTTTCGCTTTTCCGTAAAGATCTTCCTGGTCAGTTTGCATGGTCATTTATATTCGGTTCACTGATCAAGAGCATAAAGGCAAAATTCATGAAGAAAATCCACTTTTATGGGAAAGTAGTTGTTTCACACAATTTTTGAATACAGGATATGTATGCTTTTTCACAGCTTACACATCTGATCCTGTGCTAAATTGATGATGATGTATTTGTTTCCAATGAACATGGACGTATATTTTTGTTTGTTTGTTTTAACCATTGCTCTGCTTTGGCTTTTAAATAAAAGTCAATGACAAAATATTTGAGAGCTAATCAGATATTTGCCTGTATTTCAATCATCCAGATCATTTTACCTGGTCATATGTATTCGGGTCAAAGATCAAGGCAAAATCGATAGAGAAAATTCACTTTGACAGTGAAATAAACTTCTTTCATACACAGCTTTGGAATACAATATCTATATTCTTTTGTCATAGCTTACATTTCTTTTGTGTTAAATTGATGCTGCTGTGTCTTTTGCCCACAACCATGTACATTGTATCGTTTTTGTTGGTTTTGTTTTAATATTTACTCTGCTTTGTAGGTACCACCTGAAATCTGAGAAACTGCAATGAATAGTAATATGTTTGTCATTTGAGAATGTCACTGTAAAAGAAAATACAAACGCTCTGTTTCATTTACATTCAAAACTTGATATACAGCTGGCATATTTGAACGGATCAAATCGTGTAGATGCAAACCTGAATAAAACTCTTGTAACTAATAATTCTATGCCCATTCTTCGGAATCATAGACTGTTGATGTTGACCACGAGGAGTACACAGAAGGACGGTCAATACAGGCATAAGTTGGGGAACATAAGTCTGTTACAGAGTTGGTGGATGAAGTATACAGTGATCTCTTAACCTTTTTTTTCCTACTTTTGTTTTTTGTATCAAGCTTTGATAAAGTTTATCGTTGAAATTCGAAATATGCGTATTGAAAAAAAAAAAAAAACACACATAATTATTGCTAAAGGCAGGTACCTGTTTTCGTTCACCTTGTGACCTTTGTATCATGGCTATTATCACGATATATGTGGCACTATTTGTGACTTCATATACCAGAAAAACCACGATGTCTCGTCATGCCAAGGGAGATAATCTGAACTTGGTGCAATGCACAGTAGGCCTGGAAATCACACACACACACACACACACACACACACACACACACACACACACACACACACACACACGTGAACATTCATACCTGCATAGATGCGCGTGCATGCATACAGACCCATTCAGCGAAAGAAAAATAACTGATTTCATTCCTTTCATGAAGTGCCCCATGTCACGCAGGCATGGTTGTATGAAATGTTTGTTTTTCTTTTATCATAGCACTTGTTTTATGCTTGTTTCCAGTTTATACTAATTCAAAAGGTAACCAGGTTTGTGTGCCGCTTTTTATGTGGACGTTAAAAGGCAAGATTACAATTCATTATTTGTGTCTCGTAAACCCGATTTGGTGATGTTGCTATGGTAACCCGGATGATGTGTGTTATTTGATTTTTTGTGTGTTCGTTTGTTTTATTATTAATTGTTGTTGTTCTTTAGTTTTTCTTTATATTTAGGCGCAGTTTTATATTAAGCATTTTCTAACTCATTGTCAACAGTGGAAGGCAGTAGCTCAGAGTTTAATTGTCACAGGAAGTAGGAAGAATAAATCTTACAACCAATCAAGAGGAAATAATGCTTCCCCAAAATTAAGCATAATAAATACTAAATGGTTTCAGATGAGAATAATCCACAAGAATTTGGCAATAATCGTAGTTGTTAAAGATATGGGAACATTGGCTTACCATAAATGCCAAACTATAATTTTGGTTACACCGAAACAAAGTTGTATTTATCATATGTTTCGGAAATGTCATGTTACGCAACTTTGTTTACGTCCAACGAACTTTGTGAATTACATCAAATAAGAGATTAACTGACATTATAATTTTCTTTGGATGCAAAGAGATTGTCAAAACGTATGTTACATTTAACTTTGTTATTCTTGTGGCTAAATCCTGCGTTTTTAAGTGTAAATGGGATAATAATCAGCCGGATTTCATCGCATTTAAATAAGACACAGCTAACCCATAAAAATGTATTGCAAACGTACTGAAATATCTGTTAACTAGTTGTTGTTGTTGTTGTTTTTATAAATATGCTCACGCAAAACTTAGTATTCTATATGCTTCCTTTTTGAATGTGTGCTTCTTGTCTTTGTAATGACTAATGGAATCAAGGTTCAAATAAAGGCTTTGTTTGCTTTTTTCTACAGTGACTTTTGTTGATTGGCCTGTAAAAGAAATCAATGTTCCATGCCACTTGCCTGTTCCATACAATCCATAATTCTCACAAAGTGTGGTGTGATTCGCTGAAGTTGGGGAAACGTGTAGAAATAAATGCGTCACATGTTGGAGCGGTGGCCTGGTGGTAATGCAGCCAACGAGGAAGTGAGTGTGCACGGGTTCGAGTCCAACCTACGAACCAAGAATGTTAAACCCCACCCCACCCCCCATACCCCCACCACTAGACCTTGACTGGTGGTCTGGGTGCTAGTCATTCAGATGAGATAGTGAAGCGAGTTCCCATGTGTAGCATGCACTTGGCGCACGTTAAAAACAAAGAACAGAAATCAAAACCACGGCATCAACAGAGCTATCCATGGTAAAATTATGCAGACAAATCCAGTCTGACAGTCAGATATAATCTGCAGACAAAAAAGAGATAAAAGAATGGTTGGCTCTGTACTGTAGCCATGCAGTCTCTCCAAAGAGAGCAGCCTGATTTCTGACAGAAGAAAATGTGACCAAAAAAAAGTTACAATAATTATTGTACAATACGGTTTCAGTTTCTCAAGGAGGCGTCACTGCGTTCAGACAAATCCATATACGCAACACCACATCTGCTTGGCAGATGCCTGACAGCAGCATAACCCAACGCGTTTTAGTCAGGTCTTGCATGCATGCATATGTCATATTTGTGTATCTTACCAGAGTGGATTTCTTCTGTTGAATTTTGCCAGAGGACAACACTGGCTTCTTTTTCAGTGCGCCTAGTGCGTGCTGTACACGGTACCTCGGTTTATCGTCTCGTCCGATTTACTAGACGCTCAGTTTGATTTTCCAGTGAAACTTGAGAGAAAGGGCGAGAGCGGGATTCGAACCCAGACCCTCAACGGACTGTGTATTGGCAGGTGAGCGTCTTAACTATTCTGCCACCTTCCTCGAAGGATGCACTTAGCACATGTAAAAGAACCTTTGGCAACGAATGTGGTGTTCATGGTAATATAATAATAATATAATATAAAAGAAAATACTTGAAGACAAGAAACAACAACAACAGCAACAACAAGAACAACAATGTGGTGGCGCTGTACTGTGGCGAAGCGGACTCCATAAGCCTCGAAACTTGTAATGAATGGCGAACTTTGGATCAGAAGCTGACCTGATCTGTCACTGCGCTGACAAATAGACTATCGAGCCGAGCTGACGATGTCTATTTCGGGCACATTACGGAGGCAACACACAAGTTTCTGTCAACAACACAATGACATTTTGTGGGCTCAGTGTGATATCAAAACGTTGTGAGGAGCACGCGGTTTTAACAGTCTGTCTGTAATTGCTGTGCACAGGTGTTCAGTGTCGGGTATATTAGATATACCTCCGTATTTGCTGGTCTGGACCATTCGGAGTCTGGTGAGATTTTGTGGGGGGGTTTTCTGTCTCTTTTTATGGCTATTAGGAACCTACTTGAGCGGGTAGTTTCCGTTTGTTGTTTGATTTGGGGGGCGGGGGTTGGGGGTTGGGTGGGGGACGTTGGGGGGAGGGAGGGGAGGGGTGTATAGGAATGTACTTGTGTAATTCTTTGTTTTGTTGTTGTTTGGTTGTTAGGTTGTTGTTTGGTTGTCTTTCTTTCTCTGTGTCTCTTGTCTCTGTCTCCTTACCTGTTGTCAGTGTCTAGGTCTCTGTCTCTTTATCTGTTGTCAGTGTCTAGGTCTCTGTCTCTTTATCTGTTGTCAGTGTCTAGGTCTCTGTCTCTTTATCTGTTGTCAGTGTCTAGGTCTCTGTCTCTTTACCTGTTGTCAGTGTCTAGGTCTCTGTCTCTTTATCTGTTGTCAGTGTCTAGGTCTCTGTCTCTTTACCTGTTGTCAGTGTCTAGGTCTTTGTCTCCTTACCTGTGGTCAGTGTCTAGGTCTCTGTCTCTTTACCTGTTGTCAGTGTCTAGGTCTCTGTCTCTTTACCTGTGGTCAGTGTCTAGGTCTCTGTCTCTTTACCTGTTGTCAGTGTCTAGGTCTCTGTCTCCTTACCTGTTGTCAGTGTCTAGGTCTCTGTCTCTTTACCTGTTGTCAGTGTCTAGGTCTCTGTCTCCTTACCTGTTGTCAGTGTCTAGGTCTCTGTCTCTTTACCTGTTGTCAGTGTCTAGGTCTCTGTCTCTTTACCTGTTGTCAGTGTCTAGGTCTCTGTCTCTTTACCTGTTGTCAGTGTCTAGGTCTCTGTCTCTTTACCTGTGGTCAGTGTCTAGGTCTCTGTCTCCTTACCTGTGGTCAGTGTCTAGGTCTCTGTCTCTTCACCTGTTGTCAGTGTCTAGGTCTCTGTCTCTTTACCTGTGGTCAGTGTCTAGGTCTCTGTCTCTTTACCTGTGGTCAGTATCTAGGTCTCTGTCTCTTTACCTGTTGTCAGTGTCTAGGTCTCTGTCTCCTTACCTGTTGTCAGTGTCTAGGTCTCTGTCTCTTTACCTGTTGTCAGTGTCTAGGTCTCTGTCTCCTTACCTGTTGTCAGTGTCTAGGTCTCTGTCTCTTTACCTGTGGTCAGTGTCTAGGTCTCTGTCTCTTTACCTGTGGTCAGTGTCTAGGTCTCTGTCTCTTTACCTGTTGTCAGTGTCTAGGTCTCTGTCTCTTTACCTGTTGTCAGTGTCTAGGTCTCTGTCTCTTTACCTGTGGTCAGTGTCTAGGTCTCTGTCTCTAATTCTCGCTCATGTACATTCCCACATAGCCATAAAAAAACAGACAAAAACCCCACAAAATCTCACCAGACTGCGAATGTTCCAGACCAACAAATACGGACAAATATCTAATATACCTGACACTGAACACCTGTGCACAATTGCAGACAGACTGTTAAAACCCCGGGCACCTCACAACGTTTGATATCACACTGAGCCCACACGTAATACTGTGTTGTTGACAGAAATCTGTGTGTTGCCTGCGTAATGTGCCCTATATAGATAGACGGGTGCAATAGCCGAATGGTTTAAGTGTTGGACTTTCAATCTCAGGGTCCCGTGTTCAAATCTCGGTGACGGCGCCTGGTGGGTAAAGGGTGGAGATTTTTCCGATCTCCCAGGTCAACAAATGTGCAGACCTGCTAGTGCCTGAACCCCCTTCGTGTGTATACGCAAGCAGAAGATCAAATATGCACGTTAAAGATCCTGTAATCCATGTCAGCGTTTGGTGGGTTATGGAAACAAGAACATACCCAGCATGCACACCCCTGAAAACGGAGTATGGCTGCCTACAAAGCGGGGTAAAAAAAAAAAAAGAAACAAGAGAGGCAAGGCTTTCAAGACTCACTTGTTTCACGCACTTACTACAAAAATTGAATCAAACCACACACAAAATCAACCACTAAACAAAAGTCACGTGCATCTCCCAACATGAAAATATAGACCACACAAAATTATGTTGGGTTTCACATTGTTTATCTATATTTTCTTCCCTTATTTTTTGAAAGTTAAAAAGTCACAAGAAAAACAAAATCTAACTCACACTTGCTTTTGTTTAAATGAAAGAGGAAATGCACCAAAGTGTGACCAACACACACACACACACACACACACACACACACACACACACACACACAGAGTTTCCCCCAACCGTCCATTCATCCACATCTCCCACCCCTTCTAACCGATAATACTCAGATGTATTCATAAATACTTTAACAAAATGTCTTCAATCACCGATATGTGTGACGGGACATTAAACAAAAAATTCCTCCTCCTTACACACACACACACACACACACACACACACACACACACACAATGTGAAAAACTCAGTATGGGTATTAACAATGTGCATACCTGCTTTATGATTACAATTAGTATTACAATGACATTCACAATACATTTTCATCACATTACAGATTTTTGTGATAACCCTGATATACACATAATTACTTTATGATCCAGACCATTTTTTCAAAACAGTCACTCTTTTTCAAGTGTATACTTCAAAGTCATGCATACAGCTATTTTAGAAGTCAGCCAATACTCAGTTTCATACCCCACTGAGTAGGTTTATCTGTTAAAATTGCCTGAAAGTGAATCTACCATGATAATGATTGCTAACCATACACTTCCTTCTTTTGTGAAAAAAACAGTAACCAAGAAGCAGGGCCACATTGCTCAGTTCATCTGCGATGGTATTTTGTGGTTGCATTACATGCTCACACATGAAAGTCAAATTCAAATGATAGACATAGTTCAGTTACATTTTATACCATGTATTTGATATAAATATATAAGATGGAACTTAACAGTGAGCATTTTACTGTGCATAAAAACAGAAACTGTTAATTACTGAATTATAATTGCTGAGTAAACTTGTAATACAGTATGAAAAAATAAATATAGATAACAACCATATGCATGCCTATTACATATCATAAAATGATGTTTCAAATAATTTTTCAGACTCACAGTTGCTTTTTGTGTAAGTGAAAAGGAATTCGTTTTCATATAAGAAATAAAGTTCAGTTACATTTCATACACAAGATTGTTCAACCCCTAGGAATGGATCAGTCAGGCCAGGGTGTGTTTCCAAGCAGTCTAAAATCAGTTATGTAGACTGCTATCAGTCATACTTTATCATTGTTACAGAACCTAAAACATACATACACACACACACACACACACACACACACACACACACACACACACACACACACACACACGCACGCACGTACACGAACACACACGCACACACACACACAATATGAACACAATAAACAACTCTTTCATTTATCATATCCAGTATCCTCATGATTAAAGAATTTTCTCTTGTAGTCTCTCACTCGTACACCTCTAATCTATAATTAGTATAAAAAAAATAAAAAATAAAAAATAAAAAAAAATAAAAAAAACTTTCACATTTGAATCTATTTTGTGCTCAAAACATGTGTACACAAACTATTGATATTACAAATTGTATTACAGTAATGTCACTATACTGGAACAAATCTCACTTATCTCCAACCCAACACTAGCATGCATGGCAAATTATTTTACACAATACTGAACATTTTCAAGGCAATGTTACTGCCAACAAGTAAAATCAATTGCTTAAAATGTGAGGAAAGTCCATGAATTATAATGCAGTAAATGAATAATTAAAGACAATGTTAGTAAAGACAGTGTCGTGTGTGTGTGTGTGTGTGTGTGTGTGTGTGTGTGTGTGAGGGCTCACATGCGTTTATGTCACATACGTTTCGATGCTCAGGGAGTCCGCATTGCCACAGTACAGCGCCACCAATTTTTGTTGTTCTTGTTGTTGCTGTTGTTCTTGTTGTTGTTTCTTGTCTCCAAGTATTTTGTTTTATAACTATCAAAGTAGATTGTTTTGGGCAGAACATTACCATGAACACCACATTCGTTGCCAAAGGTTCTTTTACAAGTGCTAAGTGCATCCTTCGAGGAAGGTGGCAGAATAGCTAAGACGCTCATCTGCCAATACACAGTCCGTTAAGGGCCTGGGTTCAAATCCCGCTGTCACCCTTTCTCTCTAGTTGGACTGGAAAATGAAACTGAGCATCTAGTAAATCGGACGAGACGATAAATCGAGGTCTCGTGTGCAGCACGCACTTGACGCACTGAAAAAGAACCCATGACAACAAAAGTGTTGTCCTTCTGGCAAAATTATACAGAAGAAATCTACTCTGCCATGTTCACAGATGCATATGCATGCACTCAAGGCCTGACTATAACACGTTGGGTTATGCTGCTGTCAGGTAGCTGCCTAGCAGATTTGGTGTTGCGTATATGGGTTTGTCCGAACGCAGTGACGCCTCCTTGAGAAACTGAAAATATAATGTAGATTATTATAACTTTTTTATCACGACAGCTTTTTCTGCTCTCCTTGGGGAGACTGCATGGCTACAGTACAGAGCCAACCATTCTTTTATCTTTTTTTTGTCTGCAGATATATCTGACTGTCAGACTGGATTTGTCTGCATAATTTTACCATGGATAGCTCTGCAGGTTGGACTCGAACCCGTGCACACTCACTTCCTCGTTGGCTGAATTACCACCAGGCCACCGCTCCAACATGTGACGCATTTATTTCTACAAGTGTCCCCAACTTCAGCGAATCACACCACACTTTTTGAGAATTATGGATTGTATGGAACAGGCAAGTGGCATGGAACATTGATTTCTTTTACAGGCCAATCAACAAAAGTCACTGTAGAAAAAAGCAAACAAAGCCTTTATTTGAACCTTGATTCCATTAGTCATTACAAAGACAAGAAGCACACATTCAAAAAGGAAGCAAATAGAATACTAAGTTTTACGTGAGCATATTTATATAAAATACTACTTAACAGATATTTCAGTAAGTTTGCAATACATTTATATGGGTTAGCTGTGTCTTATTTAAATGCGATGAAATCTGGCTGATTGTTATCCCATTTACACTTAAAAACGCAGGATTTAGCCACAAAAATAACAAAGTTAAATGTAACATACGTTTTGACAATCTCTTCACATCCAAAGAAAATTATAATGTCAGTTAATCTCTTATTTGATGTAATTCACAAAGTTCGTTGGACGTAAACAAAGTTGCGTAACATGACATTTCCGAAACATATGATAAATACAACTTTGTTTCGGTGTAACCAAAATTATAGTTTGGCATTTATGGTAAGCCAATGTTCCCATATCTTTAACAACTACGATTATTGCCAAATTCTTGTGGATTATTCTCATCTGAAACCATTTAGTATTTATTATGCTTAATTTTTGGGAAGCATTCTTTCCTCTTGATTGGTTGTAAGATTTATTCTTCCTACTTCCTGTGACAATAAACTCTGAGCTACTGCATTCCACTGTTGACAATCAGTTTGAAAATGCTTAATATAAAACTGCGCCTAAATATAAAGAAAAACTAAAGAACAACAACAATTAATAATAAAACAAACGAACACACAAAAAATCAAATAACACACATCATCCGGGTTACCATAGCAACATCACCAAATCGGGTTTACGAGACACAAATAATGAATTGTAATCTTGCCTTTTAACGTCCACATAAAAAGAGGCACACAAACCTGGTTACCTTTTGAATTAGTATAAATTGGAAACAAGCATAAAACAAGTGCTATGATAAAAGAAGAAAAAAAAAATTCATACAATCATGCCTGCGTGAAATGGGGCACTTCATGAAAGGAATGAAATCAGTTATTTTTCTTTCGCTGAATGGGCCTGTATGCATGCACGCGCATCTATGCAGGTATGAATGTTCACGTGTGTGTGTGTGTGTGTGTGTGTGTGTGTGTGTGTGTGTGTGTGTGTGATTTCCAGGCCTACTGTGCATTGCACCAAGTTCAGATTATCTCCCTTGGCATGACGAGACATCGTGTTTTTTCTGGTACATGAAGTCACAAATAGTGCCACATATATCGTGATAATAGCCATGATACAAAGGTCACATGGTGAACGAAAACAGGTACCTGCCTTTAGCAATAATTATGTGTTGTTGTTTTTTCTTCTTCTTTTTTTTTTCTTTTTTTCTTTTTTTTAATACGCATATTTCGAATTTCACACAAAAAGAAGGAAGCCAACTATCAACGATAAACTTTGTCAAAGCGTGATACAAAAAACAAAAGTAGGAAAAAAGGTTAAGAGATCACTCTATACTTCATCCACCAACTCTGTAACAGACTTATGTTCCCCAACTTATGCCTGTATTGACCGTCCTTCTGTGTACTCCTCGTGGTCAACATCAACAGTCTATGATTCCGAAGAACGGGCATTGAATTATTAGTTACAAGAGTTTTATTCAGGTTTGCATCTACACGATTTGATCCGTTCAAATATGCCAGCTGTATATCAAATTTTGAATGTAAATGAAACAGAGCGTTTGTATTTTCTTTTACTCAAATGACAAACATATTACTATTCATTGCAGTTTCTCAGATTTCAGGCGGTACCTAGAAAGCAGAGTAAATATTAAAACAAAACCAACAAAAACGATACAATGTACATGGTTGTGGGCAAAAGACACAGCAGCAATTTAACACAAAAGAAATGTAAGCTATGACAAAAGAATATAGATATTGTATCCCAAAGCTGTGTATGAAAGAACAGTTTATTTCACTGTCAAAGTGAATTTTCTCTATCGATTTTGCCTTGATCTTTGACCCGAATACATATGACCAGATAAACTGATCTGGATGATTGAAATACAGGCAAATATCTGATTAGCTCTCAAATATTTTGTCATTGACTTTTATTTAAAAGCCAATGTAGAGTAATGGTTAAAACAAACAAACAAAAATATACGTCCATGTTCATTGGAAACAAATACATCATCATCAATTTAGCACAGGATCAGATGTGTAAGCTGTGAAAAAGCATATTGATCCTGTATTCAAAAATTGTGTGAAACAACTACTTTCCCATAAAAGTGGATTTTCTTCATGAATTTTGCCTTTATGCTCTTGATCAGTGAACCGAATATAAATGACCATGCAAACTGACCAGGAAGATCTTTACGGAAAAGCGAAAAGCACTGTGCTTGTCACACTGAATAGATGATAAACGTTCTGGCAAAAACAAGTTGAGCAAATGTTAAAGCAAAGCTCTCAAAAGATATAAACAATGTTAATGTCTACTGACAATAAATACATCACCATCAATTTAACATCATTATTGATCTAGAACACCCTCAAGAAAAAAAATACTGTGCATATATACATTCAAATACAAAATGATATTTCAAACAAAGTTCTGATCAGTTCTCAATTATTTTGTCCTGGACATTTATTTTCAAGTAAAAGCAAAGCACAGCAAATGATAAAAAAGAGATACAAACAACGTTCGTATTCACTGGCAACAAATATAATCATCAGCATCAATACAACCCAAAATCAGATATACAAGCTGTGCAAAACTATACAGGTGTTGTATTTCAAAGGTCTGTGTGAAACAACTTTCAGCAGACGCTTGAGAGGACACACCGTGAATTATATTGTATTCCGTTTTGGTCACAAACATTCGGGCTGCTCTCCCAAAGCAAGGGTGTGTCGCCACAGTACAGCGCCACCCATATATAATAGTTTTCTTTTTTCTGTCTGCAAGTGTATTTGTTTTACTTTTCTACAGCAATTTGCCAGGGACAACTCTTTTGTTGCCGTGGGCTCTGTTACGTGCGCTGACTGCATGCTGCTCACAGGGGCTCGGTTTATCGTCTCATCCGAATGACTGGCGTCCAGACCACCACTCAAGGTCTAGAGGAGAGAGAAAGGAAATTCTGGCCAGTGTGGGATCCGATGCCGTACTCTATGATTCTCTGGCTTCATTGTGAACGCGTTACCACTGGTCAACCACTCCATGTTTTGTTGTCTTTTCCGGTATTTCGGATCACGACAGAACCTTCACTAGGAACACTGTGTCACAAGGGTTGCTATCAGAAACATCAACATTCAGGTCATAAAAAAAGAAACAACTTATTCACTGATTATCTGTTCTCTCTTTACTGCTGAAAGCCCAGTGGACCAAATAGGGCCGCACATGACTGAATATTGGTCCCGTAGAATCTGAAGAAATAACCTGGAAATGAAAAGTAGACACAAGCACAGTCATAGTCCTACACATAAACCAAGAACATGTCTCTGAAGCTGATCATTCCGTCAATTTTTCAGCAGAGTATTACCTGAACATGAACATAACTACACTTAATTAACAAATCCTGCAGACTGATCTATCTGAGCTGAACCTCATCACCTTACAAAATTAAATAAAAATAGTGGATAATCGATGCAGTCACATACGAGTGGGACTAAATTACTCAGTATTGAAACACAAACTGCAGATATACAACACACTGTTGTTAAACCAAGTTAAAACATTGACTTCCTTCAGGTTCTCAAAAGGAATGTCCGGGGAACACTAAACTCAGCTGAGTCAAACCTTTCTTAGAATCGAGGACACAAAGTTGTTCTCTCTAAAAAGTTGCATACATGTTGTTTACATCACAGAACAGATATTTGTTTTTTTAGTACCGGGTGTCTTCATGGTGAAATTGATTCCTTTGTCAGCGTCACGAACAAAGCCAGTGACAGCCTTTGTGAATGTTTCTGGAACCTTGTCTTCGATGATGCGTCTTTTGATCCTGGCTGTGGCTTCCTTCAGGGACACCCCTTTGACTGCAGCTTCCTTCTTCGCCAGTTCCTCCACTGTCTCCGTGATCCGCTCCGTCATCTGTGTCTTGACGTACTTGTCACTCCCATTCTTCCTCACCAGATCCTAGGAATGCATGAGATCAGATAATATTAACCCTTTTACTGTTGATGACATGCATGCTCGTCAGTACTGGGCTATCACCTCACTGAGATTTATGACACTGAGTTCACAGGTCAATATGTCAACGTTCTTTACTTGTAGTTTTTATTCTTGGGATTGCGTTACGTTTGTTCAGCAAAAATCAATGACGGTCATTGACATGTGCATAAAAATGTTAGGAGATCCCGTTAATTAAAGCTGATGCCAAACTGATCTCATTTCAACACGGTTCACCAAGCCATCAAACGTTAAGAGGTTGACAATATAAGGTGACATAAAGAACAGACCGGTACAGGTCAGGACAGGTCAGGGCAGAACAGTACAGGTCAGGTCAGGTCAAATCAAGGCAAGAAGAAACCAGAAACAAATTAGACCAGAATCACGGACAAGTTAGCCGGAGAGAGAGACACACAGACACAGACACAGACACAGACACAGACAGGCAGAGAGAGAGAGAGAGAGAGAGAGAGAGAGAGAGAGAGAGAGAGAGAGAGAGAGATTACAATTGGTTCTAAGGACATCTGCATCAGGCAACCGTTATTGCCGATGGCGATAACCCTTGCATAAAAGACAAGGGATGTAGCCGTAGAGAGCATGATCATAACAGTGGGTCAGCAATAACGTGTTATTTATTCATTTAGTTTTTTTTTGTCTATTTATTTATTCATTTTTTCTTTCTTTATCTAGCAACCTATTTACTTATCTATTTATTTCCTTCTCAACAGAGACAGAGAAAGTGAACGCTGAACACTGAAATCGTTAATACCAATGGCTTTCTCCCTTCCTGACGTGGTGGAACAAGTGACAAGGACAATGGTGACAAAGAAATGTCGAAACAAAAGAAGTACTGAAAATATATTGTGAAAGTAATCAACATCTCGACCACCCCACATTAATGAATGTGTTGTGTAGAAATCATCATACATCAGCAGAAGAAAATATATGTACTTTAACTACGGGTTTGAAAACCATGAACAGTGGATATTATTTTTCTCTCTTTTTTTTTTTTTTTTTTTCGTCGGACGCCATATGCTCTAGCAATATTCTTTGCAAGTGACTTTTATGTTAAACGTACCAAAAAGACGTTCATTCTTTTCTAAACTGGTCTTAGACATTCATTTTTTCGCCATAAGCTGTCAGAGAAACAGAAAATGTAACTCCCCCCCCCCACACACACACACAGACACACGCACCCCTTACAGAAGAAGAAAAAAAAAAGACGGGGGAGAAGGGGGGAGAGGGGGAGAGAGGGGGGGGGGGTGATGGGGGGATGTAGGGGGAGGAGGGGGGCGGGGGGAGAGAATAAAGCATACAGGAGGGTAACGACGGGTAAGTCTGAAATTAATGTTTACATGCATGTAGTCCTACATTTCTCGACCTAAATATGGCGAGACCTCATTTGCGCCATTTGCTGGACACGGCTGTTACATAAATATATTTTTATGCTTGTCTACGAGTGGGACTAAATTACTTTAGATAAGATTACTTAGATAATATTAAGAAAAACCAAATCGTCCAACGTTGACAAGGCAAGGTGACATGAAGAACAAACCATGACAGGACAGAACAGTGTAGAACAGGACAAGACAAAACAGTGTAGAACAGGATAGGACGGAACAGTGTATAACAGGACAGAACAGTGTAGAACAGGACAGGACAGAACAGTGTAGAACAGGATAGGACGGAACAGTGTATAACAGGACAGAACAGTGTAGAACAGGACAGGACAGGACAGTGTAGAACAGGATAGGACGGAACAGTGTATAACAGGACAGAACAGTGTAGAACAGGACAGGACAGAACAGTGTAGAACAGGATAGGACGGAACAGTGTATAACAGGACAGAACAGTGTAGAACAGGACAGGACAGAACAGTGTAGAACAGGATAGGACGGAACAGTGTATAACAGGACAGAACAGTGTAGAACAGGACAGGACAGAACAGTGTAGAACAGGACAGTGTAGAACAGGACAGGACAGGACAGTGTAGAACAGGACGGGACAGTGTAGAACAGGACAGGACAGGACATTGTAGAACAGGACAGGACAGAACAGTGTTGAACAGGACAGAACAGTGTAGAACAGGACAGAACAGTGTAGAACAGGACAGAACAGTGTAGAGCAGGACAGGACAGGACAGTGTAGAGCAGGACAGAACAGAACAGTGTAGAACAGGACAGGACAGAACAGTGTAGAACAGGACAGGACAGAACAGGACAGAATAGTGTAGAACAGGACAAGCCAGAACAGTGTGGAGCAGGACAGGACGGAACAGTGTAGCACAGGACAGGACAGGACAGTGTAGAACAGGACAGGACAGGACAGTGTAGAACAGGACAGGACATGTCAAGACAAGAAAAGACAAGATCAGACCAGAAAAAAGGAGAGGTCAGGCTAGGTCAGGACAAATGTCACCTGCTTCTGACGACAATATCAGTTGTTATTAGTAGTGGAGGAAAGATAATATTCTTCAGAACAGATTCGATGACTTAATAGTGTTCTCACAAATGGGTGTTTTTGTTTGTTTGCTTGTTTGTTTGTTTTTGTTTGATGCTGTTTTTTGCTGTTGGTTTGTTTTTTGTTTGTGTTGTTGTTGTTTTTGTTTGTTTGTTTGCTTTGTTTTAGCATTTGTTCGACACACACACACACACACACAGAGACAGACAGATAGAACACTGAGCACTTAATGCCAGTAGCTTTTAATCTTACTGACAAGGTAGAACAAGTAATAAGGACAATGGTGCCAACGAAATATCTAAAACAAAAGAAGTACTGAAAATGTATTGTTAAAGTAAACATCTCGATCACCCACATCAATACGTGTGTTGTGTAGAAATCCTAATACATCAGTAGAAGAAAATAGATGGTACACTTTACCTCTGAATTTGCACTCTGAACAGAGTGTCCATTTTTTTCGCTAATGTCATCACATGCTTTACAGTGAAACAAAAAAATAGCTGATCCTCTCTTCAAAGAACAAGAAAGATTACTGGACAAGGGGAGGGTACTTTTACGTGCATGCAGTCCTGGAGTTCTTGTCCTTAATCCGGCATGACTTCTTCCGTGCCATTTATGGGCACGGTTGGAATATATACACAGAAACAGAGACAAAGTGACAGACAGATAAATGGAAAAAAAGAGACTGAGAGAAAGTAGTAGTTGTAGTAGCACTAACAATACTATTATTATCATTATAATTATACCTGCATCATCCTGATAAGGTTCTCGGCCTGTTTTTCTCTCTCTGCACGTGATGCTGTGTTGGCCATGCCAAACCATCGGAATCCATCTTTATCTGCAAGTTCTATCAGTTCTTTGATTGTGCCTGCTTTGGGTTTTTCTTGAGCCACCTTCATCTCATCATCAAGTTCTTCTCTTCGTTCAGCTGCAATAAAAAAGAGAACTAATTGTGAAATGACGTGCATACAACAATCCATTTGATAAGAGATATTGTGTTCTGTTTCAGCCCTACCAACAGCTAGATTCTCATCAACTAGCTTTCTGTCATCGTTGGATTTCTGTTTCTGTCTCATTCCTGCTTACAGCTAGATTCCCATCACATAGTTATTCAATCAGTGCGGGATTTGTTTTGTTTTGTTTTGTTTTGTTTCATCCTTTCCTATACAGCTCGATTCCCATCACATATCTAAACCAGACCATGATCTGGAACCGACAAATAAAACACAGTGATAATGATTTGCAAGTGATGTTTTAAATCTCAGAAATTCTTTGAATATTTGCTGTTTGCAAATCTGTATATTCACGAGTGTAAAATGAGGCTTTTTATTTTTATTTTAAATATTTACAACGCATTGCATTTTCTAAAGCTTGTTTTTATTCAGTTCAAAAAGTACAAAGCGGTATGTTGTCACAGTCATAAGCTTTGTCAATGTTGTTATTTTCTAATAGAAAAAAGAAGATACATCATGAATTTATTAATATAAGGGGGAACATGGGTAAGGTGTAAGTAGATAACCTGTATGGGTAAAAAACATAAACGGAACATTTGATATTTATCAATATAAAGGGGAACAGGTAAAATCTATTGATATGAGGGGGAAGAGGGGGTAAGGTGCAAGTACACAACTGTGTGGAGAAAAAATAATCGGGGCAATTTACATACGAGTGGGACTCGATTACAATGTGGTAGCTTGACATACAGACTTCGTTTGTATCACATAATTTCCAGTGGAAGATACAATATCGGGCCTCAAGGATATGATGTTACTTAGTAAAAAAAAAAAATAATAAGAAGAAGAAGAACAACAGCAACAGCAACAGCAAACCCAACCTTTTCTGCACATGAACTTTGTGTATGAATTCTGTAATAAAGAGCTGTATCAAACATTAGAAATAAAAGCAAAATGAATCTTATTAGTCAGGCAGCCGAGTGGAAGTAACAAATTAGTCCAAGAACACTGGCTTATAAAAAGTTATATGGTATCCATGTGTTCTGAAAATCCAAATATCATAAGTTTATTCACACTATGCAATCATCTGTTTTGAACCTTTGTTTAAACTTACAAGGAAATGCTCTCAAAAGAAGAACAGCTTTGTTCATTTTACATTCTGTTTTGCCAGCAATAATATAAAGAAAACAATGCCATTAGCATGTATATGTCGATCAACTCCAAGGAAAACAAAGCTTTTTGTCAATTGCATATTATTAGTCGGGGACTTTGTCCTGCCACCTGATGTGGAGTAGTCTGCGAAAATAGCTTAGGTGGCAGCGACTGAGCAGTTTGGTGTGTCTGCTGTAGACAGTCCAGGTCTCACTGGCGTAAAAGAGTGTGGTATGGACAACTGCACAGTAGACCTTCAGCTTGGTGGTAGCGCTGAGTCCTCTCCGCTCCCAGACGTTCTCACAGTCTCCCAAAGCGGCGCTCGCATTGGCGATCCTGTTGTTAACCTCAGCGTCTATGTTCACTGCGAGACAGCCTGCTGCACAGGTAGGTGAAGTTGTCAACTGCCTGAAGGTTCTGCTCCTTCACTGTGATGCACGGCTCCTGGGGCAGGCTGGTACGTAACTTCGGTCTTTTTGGTGCTGATGGTGAGACCGAAGTTGTCGCAGGTTTGTGAGAAGTAAATATTTCACACTGCATCTTCTGTTCTGTGCTGGCATTGCGTGCACAGTCATCAGCAAACAAACAGTCTATGATGCCAGTCTCTTTCACCTTTGTAACAGCCTGCAGGCGCCTGAGGTTGAACAATCTCCTGTCAGTCCTGTACCTGACGTTGATATTTTCTTCGCAGTCACGAACGACGTCTGTCAGCATGGCAGAGAATACCATTCTGAACAGAGTGGGGGCGAGAACGCAGCCTTGTTTGACACCGTTTGTCATTGGGAAGGCCTCTGACACGTCTCCGTCATCCAGAACTTTCACCATCGTGGAACTGCCGGACGATTGTGATAAACTTGCTGGGGCAGCCAAACTTCTCCATGATCTTCCACAAGCCTTCTCTGCTGACTGTGTCAAAAGCTTTGGTCAGACTGACAAAGGTCATGAAGAGATCGCCGTGGTGCTCCTGGCATTTTTCCTGGAGTTGGCGCACAGCAAAAATCATGCAGCAGTCTCACGTTCAGCACTGAAGCCTCGTTACCTTTCTGGGAGGAAACCTTGCTCAAGATGCTGGAAAAGGCGGGTGAGCAGGACACGGGCCAGAATCTTCCCAGCAATGGACAAGAGGGAGACGCCTCGGTGGATGTCGCAATACTGGCGGCTGCCTTTCCTCTTGTGGATGTGGACTATGCTGGCATCTTCAGGTGCTGTGGGATCTGTCCCTCGTTCCACATGGACTGGAAAGAGTTCAGTCAGCTTTTGCATTATGGCAGGGCCTCCTGCTTTGTATACCTCAGCAGTGATTGCATCGGATCCTAGCCACAAGAGAGTTGTTTCACTGCCTTCCTGACTTCATCTTCTATGGGGAGGGTGTCGAGGTCCTCGTTGATCTCTACCTGGGGCAGGTGAGCAATGGCCTCGTCGTTGATGTTGGCAGGACGGTTGAGGACGTTGTTGAAGTGCTCAGCCCACCGCTCCAGAATCTGCTTCTTTGTCAGCAGCTGCGTCCCATCTGCGTTGAGGAAGGGTGAGGTGCCGGAGGACTGGGGTCCGTATACAACCAGCACATCGTAGAAGAGTTTTGTGTCATGGCTGTCTGCGTAGCCCTGGACTTCATCCACCTTCTTGAACAGCCAGCTGTCTTGCATCTCGCGAAGTTTCGTCTGCATCTTTCTTTTTGCGTTAGCAAGGGCATCTTCCTTGGCTTGTGACATGGGATCGTTATGATGCGCTCTGAACAGTTGATGTTTCTCGGTTATCAGTGCCTCTATTTCTTCATCATTCTCATCGAAACCAGTCTTGGATTTTTCGGGTTGCTTGTCCCAGATGTTCGAGGGCAGTAGTGTAGACAGCGTCCCTAAAAGCCATCCACTGTTCCTCAACGCTGGTCCCATCTTCCTGTGGTGTGTCTGGCAATCTGCCTTCATGGTCGTCGGTGAGTTCTTCTGCAACCGTGCTGCTTTACAGCTTGAAGACACTCAATCTCTTTGCAGTCTTCTGGCCTGGGGTCTTCTCATGGGCACAATGCGAAGCCTGAACTTGGACACAATGAGGCGGTGGTCTGTCCAGCAGTCGGCACCACACATGGCTCTCGTCACTCTGACGTCCAGCCTGTCCCTCTTCCTGGTGATGACGTAGTCGAAACAATGCCAGTGCCTCGAGATGGATGCATCCATGACGTCTGCTTATATATGGGCAAGTGGAACGAGTTATGAATAATTCTCATTTGAAACCATTTCATTTTCACATCGGAGAATTTATGTAAATTAAGAAAGCGTTTTCTTTGGAATAAATTTTGTCGAAGTACGTTTTGTAAGCCAGAAATACCTCTGTCCAAAAATATTTATGTCGGGAATGTCAGGAGGATTTCGGGTCCACATTCATCAATGTTTTGAAGCAGTGGAAAGTTATGGAATGCAGCATGCTTCCTTTTATGTTTTGTTGTTTAGAGTTTTCTGATCCAGGCCAGCTTTGAAACCACAGCAAAGTTTTCAAATCTGGCAGCCAAAGTCCCACATATTTATTGTACTTGTGTGTACAATTTTTCTGCTCTTTTCTGGTCCAATACAAATTAGCATAAGTCTTGTAAACCTTGGAAGAAAATGTCAGGGAGGTTCAGTACAAATACATCCTCAACATAATGTGTCAATTTTGACAAAAATCAGTGATTTTAATATTGCCACTCTCTAACTGGAGTTCACTGCCTTCTTATCCAGATCTTCAATAACTGTTTGATAGCGGAAAATCTGTCTGAGTAGTTTACTTGAGTACACAGTCTTTCAAATCATTAGTAAACCAGGCTCCTAATAGTTTGAATTCCAGTCCATCTGCAAATGATTCATGTACCGAAATTGAGAGTTTTTATGGCTACCTAACCATATTGCACTTTTTTTTCTTGAATTCATATACAATCCTGATTTTCGACCAAAAATGTCCTTATATCTATGCGAGTTTCAAATGAATTTTTATTGCCCACTATGATGAATTCTGCATCATCAGCATATTGGGATATTTTGTGTTCGATATTAACTACAGCAATGCCACGGACATCCCTACATATGCGTACCATTATTGCCAGCACTTCAAAATACATTATAAACAAATATGGCGATAGAGGGTCACCCTGTCTACATCCTCGCTGCACATTATTAGAAGATTAGAAGAGATCTCGGCGTGGGCAGTGAACTGTCACCCCCTGTGGCAAGTGATTCAAAGACACCAACCACAGTTTGTGGTGTTCTGTCAAAGCGAGGGAAAGTCACAGTCAGATGACTTTCCAAAGCAGCCCGTGAAGGATGAGGTAAAGGACAGGAAGAAAACCAAGCCAAAAAAACAACAACACAAAAGTGCATATCTCTGGAGAATCATGGCGATAGAGAACGATGTTTAAATGCATAACTGAAATGCATATTTTGAATATGTGTAACATGGCTTGTGTATGTTTACGTTGGTAGCTTTTGCTGTTGTTGGTGTTGTTTTTATGTTGCTGTTGTCGTTTGTGTTTGTTTATTGTTTCGTTTTGAATGTGTGAAAATAATTAAACATTAACCAGAATACCTAAAATCGGAAACAAATAAACACTTCATCACTCTGATCAATCATCGTATATAATGCTTACCAAGTTTATGTTCTCCGTAACAGTCAAGGAAATTGAAGACAATGATAAGGTGTTTGCTCATCTCAGCAGAAAACAGATCTTGAATTTTTCGGTATGCTTGAATCTCCTCCTGAAAGAGAGAACGTATATATATGTCTGTATCAGTCTGTATGTATGACTCTGTCCCTATTTCGTAATGTATGTATACATGTATATGCATGTGTGTGTGGAGAGAGACACGGAGAGATAGGAGGCGGGTGGAGGGGGTGGCGGGGTGTTGAAGGGGGGGAGAGAGGCGGCGGGAGGAAGGGAGAGAAGATTTACAGCATTTACTTATGTCCAGACAACATGAGAAAACTGAACCCATAATTTGATGGGCATTTATAATATTTTGGTTAAATATGTTTTAGTCCGTGATCACTCAATGCAGTGTATCATTACAAAATATGTATTTAATCTGTTCAATACCATTTCAATACACGGTTCAACCAAATGCGGTGTTTCGAAAAGTCTAAACTGTGCAAATATGTCACTAGTTCGTGTGTGATCATGCCAGTCTTGCCACATGCAATCTAAAATATGTTGTCCATAGCACTTGATAACTGATATCTCTTCGCCTCTGGGTGTCCCACACAAAACCATACCTATTTGCACGCGTTTATGCGCTTTCATCTAAACTAGCCCAAGGGCTTGTTACACTGTGGAGGAAATGGACAGTGGGTGGGCCTCAGTCTGCCTACCTGTCTGTCTGTCTGTCTCTCTCCATTTCCTGTCTCTCTTCACGAGTTCTCCTCTCTCTCCCTCTCTCTCTCTCTCCTTGTTGGGATATATATATATATATATATATATATATATATATATATATATATATATATATAGGTTGTCTATCCATCGATCAGTCCTTTTTCCAATCTCTCAGTCCCTGGTGCTGGTGGGGATATGTGTGCTGGAAAGGTCTTACACTTGCTGTGTCTCTATGTCTGCCTCTGTCCCTCTCCCTTTTGAGCTCTCCGAATTTACTCTGAGCTTTTCATCTCCATTTTTTATATATTCAAAAATATATTAACAGTATTATATCATTATAACTTGGATGTGTGTGTGTGCTTGTGTGTATGTTTGTGAAGTGGTGGTGTGGTGGTGATGGTGGTGGCTAGGCGCTACATTGTTACTAATCATTTGTGTCCATTGCACTCTGTTGAAATTGTTGGAGGGTTTGTGCTGATTTCCCCCTGTTTTCGTACATGTTTCACTTGTATATTTTTGCATTATACACCACATCATATTACTATTCATTCATCTATTATTATTCTTATCTACTTTTTTTTTTTGCATCACTTTTTGCAGTTATTGTAAAGTGCCTTGAGTGTTTAGAGGCACTATATAAATTTTGACTATTATGTTAGTATCACATTATATCATAATATGCATGCACGAAACATGTATATTGTAGTATTGGTAGCTTAGGTTTACACACCAAATCGGACATGATAATGGTACTTCATCTGCAGTTAGTAATACAGCAATTAGTAATTGCAGACTAGTTTGCTGAACTCTCTCCCTTTTCCAGGACCCCCACCTCTCTCTTTTTCTCTCCCTTTCCTCCTATTCCATTTTCTCCTAGTATGTGTAGGTGTGAGTGTGTATTGTATGGACGGATAGGACTAGGGAGAGATTGTACTACGGCATAATATGAACTTGTGAGATGTTAAACAAATAAAATAATAACGAAGATTCGTCCCCCATGTCCTCTTTTCATTATAATTTGAATAATGTGACATCTTATGAGCTTTGAATAGAACCCTGTTTTATCCAATCTTACCAGTTAGAACCATTAATGGACAGTTTTGTATATTATTATATATATAAGTAAAAAAAGAAAGAAAGAAAAGGAGGAAAACGCACCTGCCGTGGGGGACGTGCACAACGAGTAGCAAAAATGATCACGTTAGGCCCGGGTACAGCGACAGCCACACATTTCGCCACTTCCTTGTAAATCCTATTTATATCCAAGTCGGTACGACACAGGCCCGGCGTATCCGTCACCTGCAGTGCACATATTCGCCATCTAAAAACAACAGCAACAAAACAACAACAAAAAACAAAACGCATATCTCTGCGTTCCCTTTTTTAAGTTTTGTCTCAGGATTTTTTGCTTACGTTCATGGTCTTTTAGTGTGATTTGATTATTGGTTGCTCTCTCTGTCTCTCTGCGTCTTCCTCTTGTCTCTGTTGATCTCTCTCTCTCTCTCTCTCTCTCTCTCGTTCTTCTCTTCTCTCATTTCAGTGTGTGTGTGTGTGTGTGTGTGTGTGTGTGTGTGTGTGTGTGTGTGTGTGTGAGAGAGAGAGAGAGAGAGAGAGAGAGAGAGAGAGAGAGAGATTGTGTAAGTGTGACTTTCGTTGTGGGGGTGTGAGGAAGTGATGGGAGGACAGAAAAAGAAAAAAAAAGTGACAGAAAGAGAGAGAGAGAGAGGGGGGGGAGAGCAAATACAGACTGGACTGACTGAGAATCGATAATAACTACCTTCAACATTTCCACACTAGTATAACGCATGCTGATGACGACAAGTATGTGACCAATCAAATGTAGATTACAGCTGGGCTTTGATTCAAGCATTCAGAAATGTGTATTGTTCTAGGACATTTGAAAAGTATGTAATAAGCTGTAGAGTGTTCTCTGCATAAACAGTGTATGATTCTGCAAACGTTTGGTCGATCTGCGTTTATACGAAATCCTAATAATTGGTCTTCACTGGGAAATAGATGAATTATTTAAGAAAAAACCCGAAAACGGAGTATGGCTGCCTACATGGCGGGGTAAAAACGGTCATACACGTTAAAGTCCACTCGGGTACATACGAGTGAACGTGGGAGTTGCAGCCCACGAACGAGAAAGAAGACTTTAAGAAAGCCTTGGGGTTGCCCGTTTTTACTGTTACTTTATAAAATGACGGTAATATTGGCAGTCCTAATCTTCTATTCTATTGGTTATTCGATTCTAGACACATTTTTCGATACACCTGTAAAATTCTTGTAGATCCAATGAAATATTGAGAAAGACTGAACCTTCATAATTGCAGACTGCTTTTCTGGCAGCCAGGTCAGCCCTCTCATTTGAAAGAAAGAAGGCACCGGCCAGAAAGTAACATGTATATCTTTAATCGACAAAACGATTTTGATGGATTTTTTTTAAGTTGAAATTTCAAGGTGTGATTTTGTTATCTGTAACATTGATTTTGAATGTACCCAAAAGTAGAATTTTTCATATATACAAAAGTAGAATTTTTCAAAAGTACATTTTTCATATGTAATACAGGTATTACAAATGCAGCTCCTGCTTTTTCATTATCAAGAACAGATCCATCTGTATAAGAGTTAAAATAATCACATATTTTTATTTTCCACGTCAGAGCTTTGTGAGTTCTAAACATATGAGGGTTATCGTTTTCTCTGCAATTTTTTTATGTATGCAACGGTACTCCTAGTGCATGTTTTGCAATCTGCACTTCATAACTTTTTAAATAGGCGTTGGGTGTGCTGAAAAACACCTCCTGAGCAGGTCAGCTTTGAACTCACAAGTGCGCTTAAAAAATGATAAGGTTTTGATATTCTGTCCTTGGTGTGTAAGGGTTTTTTTTTTGTTTGTTTGTTTGTTTGTTTGTTTGTTTTTTTGTTGTTGTTTTTGTGTGTGTGTGTGTGTGTGTGTGTGTGTGTGTGTGTGTGTGTGTGTGTGTGTGTGTGTGTGTGTGTGTGTGTGTGTGTACGTGCAACGTCCTGACGTTGCCTCCACCAGTGGCTTATCTGTCTGCCCATGTGTATTTCTGTGCCTGCGTCAGGAATGTTTGTCTGCTTCTCTCTCTCTCTCTGCTTCTGTCCTTGTCTCTGTCTCTTTCTCTGTCTCTGCTTCTGTTTCTACCTCTCTGCTTCTATCTCTGTCTCTGTCTCTTTCACTCTCTCTCTCTGGCTCTCACTCTCTCTGTGTCCCCCGCCCCTTGCCTCTCTCTCTCTCTCTCTCTCTCTCTCTCTCTCTCTCTCTCTCTCTCCTGTCACATTTTCTCTGTCACAAATACCTCCACAACAGAACCAGACCGAACAGCTCTGTCCCAGGCAACACACGCTGTCTTGGACCCAGTTCTGTCACCGACTTTGAACCCTGGCTCTGGATCTCTCTCAGCTCCAGAAGGAATTGGATGCGTCTGGTCGTCTGGTCTGGTGTTGAGGTCATCCTTTCCCAGCAGCGTGTTGCCCAGTGAACTCTTGCCCGTTCCACTGTCCCCGAGGATCACAATTCGAAGAGTGTCTCCTTCTTCACCTTTAAGAGGAACACAAATAAAAAAGAAAGAAAAACATGCAAAGAAACAAGCAAAAAGAACCGACACCATGTGTGTAATATCACACTTTCTATTTTCTTCTTCAAACAAATTATTTGTCTACTTCTTCCTCATGCTGTTCTTGTAGTTGTTATTGCTATCATGATTATTATTATGCTCATTTTATGAGCAAACTGGCCATGGTAATTTTTCATGTGTGTGTGTGTGTGTTTGTGTGTGTGTGCAACCGTGCCTGTATGTGCATGCAAGTGAATTGTGAGTGTGTGTGCATGTGTGTTTTCGTGTGTGTGTTCGTTCCTTAGTTTAGCGTCTTTTCACTATCAGTGATATTAGGGGGGAAAAAAGAACGAAGGAGGGGGGGGGGGGGCGGGGGGGGGGGGGGGGGGGGCTTGGGGGGAGGAGGGGGTGAGGAGAAGGGAAGAGGAAAACAGAAAACTACCGTAAAATGTATAATTAACATGTAATTACATTTAACAGTAACAATTCAATAATGATAAGAATAATAATCAGAAATCATTAGCACAAATCTGAAGTGCATTAAAGGAATGTAGAAATAGGGCTATGAACTAATGCTTGTGAAAGTTCGACCATAAGAACCTCGTCAGAAATAACTTTTAAAAAATCATCTGCAGAATTATTATTCTCTTTGAAATACTTGGCCAAGAAGGTACGTAACTGCTGACAGTGAAACAAACAACTGCTGAACCACAGATGCATGTAACATTTTTACTATACTTTATCTTCAGCGCATCAAGTTTTATACGGAAAAAAGTAGAGGTTATTAATCTTGTATAGCAAGCTGATGGATTCTGTATCTTTTCTTTAATAATATTCTCGGGGAATAATGTTCCTTTATGTTTTAAAAACTTTAACTTCCATCGGTTTTGAAATCGATCCCATGCTGATTTTTCTAACAAAGTGTATGCCTCTTTTACGGAAAGACGGACATGTATTTTTGTTGATTTTTCTTAATCTTGTGCTCCTCTTTTAGCTGCTTTATCAGCAGTTTCATTGCCATTAATGCCCACATGAGAAGGCACCCAACAAAAACTTACCTCAGTCCCTTTAATCCTTAAAAAATGTACCAAATGATTTGCCTCAATAACTAAGTCAGGTCTTGTTTCAAGGCTGAATAATTCTAGAGCATAACGTACTGATTTGGAATCAACAAAGAATGCTATTTTCGAGAAATTATTTGATGGCTCACTAAGTAGTTCAGAGCTTGTATAATAGCAATTAGCTCAGCTGTGAATATGGAAAGATGTTTTCCAATAAAGTACGATTTTTCAACTTTAAAGGCAGGGATATAGAAAGCCGCTCCAGCATTTGTGTGTGTGTGTGTGTGTGTGTGTGTGTGTGTGTGTGTGTGTGTGTGTGTGTGTGTGTGTGTGTGTGTGTGTGTGTGTGTGTGTGCGTGCGTGTTTATATGTAATAGACATAGCTCTATCGAAAAGAGTCCTCCCTTACCTTTCTTGTCAATGAGTGTCAGCAGTTCCTTCACATACTCCGTGTATGTTGCGTCTGGCGCTTTGTTGTTGACCTTAATGAACCAGTTGCCTGCAGCTTGCACAACGTCGCTCAGCCTTCGACACTTCTCGATCCGTTCAGTGCTGAAGTCCATCCGGCCATTGAACGTGAAGACCACGATCACCTTGTTGTTCCAAAATGGAGAGTCATCGCCCCAGAGCCGTTTGATGTCTTCGTAGATGTCGTATTCCTCTGTCGTGCAAACGTCGTCATTCTTTGTATCGTAAACGTCAATGTTTTCACAGCAGACAAGCAGCAAGACTATGACAGGATGTGGGGATGCCAAGTTCTTCCATCCATCAATCTGCTGTCGTTGCTGGGCGTCGTCCACCTGTTGCAGGTCTGCTGTCTTGATCACCTGGGACATCAAGGAGTGTATGAGGTAATGGGAAGTTCAACGATGTTGGGAAGCTCGAGGGATGTGGACAATCGTTGCGGTGAAATCGAGAGGGTGGAGGTTTAAAGCAATGGGCAAAGCAATCACTGTGTTCGGCATAGATTAACCCGATCAAATCTTTGTGTTCATGATTTCTGTTCCTGTTTAAAATATGTTTCTCAACATGAGCAGGAAACTGAAGTGAAAAAACCCTGAAATATGAAAAAAAAGTCTAAACATTTTCTTGAAATCTACAAATAGAAAAACACTAGACACGGAATAAAATGGCTGACACAAACATTCATGCTCACATTCCTGCTGCTACATCCCCCCCCTCCCCCCACACACACTCAAAGCAAACTTTCCCCATAGCATGTCAGTTCTTTAAGGTAAAGAGGTAAACCGGGTCAGGTTATTGATCAATTTTCCAACGTTTTGGAGTACGGAGACACCCAGGCTTGCTTCTATTCTTTTGTCTCTCTGTTCAATTACAATACACTACGTTGTATTACAGAACCAAGTGAACTGCACTGCACTGCAATGCGCTGTATTGTGTTGCGTTGCGTAGCCTTGCGTCGTGTCGTGTCGTGTCGTGTCGTGTCGCGTAGGGCCATATCGTGCCATGTCGCGTTGTATTGTTTTGTATAGTAAGGCGTCACATTGCATTTTGTCACTTCCTGTGGTGTTGTGTGAAGGCATGGCATGTCATGTCATGCCATAGCATCACATCACATCACATTATGTGATAAATATGATACGATATAATTTCATATTACATTTATCTATGCTACGTTATGTTACGTTGCATTACATCATACTGCCGACCCCTACACACTATTAATACCTTCAGACGCTCGCCCTCTGCAACATGGTTCTGGGCACCTCGTTTCGGTAACTTCTTGCTCGGATCCTCTGAGAAGTTCCTGGCGCCAATAATGGTGTTGGCCAGTCTGGTCTTTCCACTGCCAGATTTGCCGACGATGAGCAGACTGTATTTACTGCCATCCTTAATCGTCAGCTCTGGCCCTCCTCTCTCTGGGATCATTCGCAATTATATATTATGTTCTTAATTGTGCATGATTAAATCCGAAAGTAGACAAACTCACCTGCGCAGTAATTTTCATACTTTCAAACACTCCTATTTCTTTCAATCCTTTTGTTTACTTCCTAAGCTTTTGCTGGTTAGTGGTGTTGTCAATGTATGTGAGATACAAGTCCCATTCCAGTGACAAGGTAAGGTGTCCAGAAAGGGTAAAAAGGTAGATGAAAAAGAAACTGAAAAAAGTAGCCAATAAACATTTGATATTGATAATATTTGCCAAGGGATCCCTAACGATGCAAAGAAGAAGTCTGGTGGATGTTACGCGTAATTCGTGTCATAAAGACGCTCCCCCATCCAAACCAACAGTCTATAATGCTAGTGATACTGCAAGCACTAAGATGGGCACTAACTGCCAATACATGTATTACCAGTAACAAAATCATTTCCAACAACTGCAACAACGACCATGCCAAGAACACACATACAATACGTCCATACACACAATGATGGGGAAAAAAACCTTGATGCCATTCATTGATGACTTACATTACGTTGTATTGTGATTACTTTTTTTCGATTATGTTCGTGTAGACTTTATAGATACTGTCATCACATATTTACTTACCTGATGACTTGGCTTGAGGAGTCTGGAAGAGAAAATGAGTAACAATCCATTATTAAGATAATGCCAAAGGGAGCCTGGTCCAGAGCCGTGAACAATACAAAGGAAACTGCATCAAGGGTTTTTAACAGATATTAATGTTAACATAAAACTATAATTGACAGACGAACTATATGGCTTAAACTGTTCAAACGACCTTGAAAAGTAACATATGTTAATCAATATCATTTTACTGATTGGTAAAATGTACATGAGCATTAAAAATGCTTTTAGTCTGAAGTTCATATCCGAAAGAGAATATATTATTAGAAAACAATTTGGTTATTAGAACACATTCGGCTTGGCAAAAGAAAACGAAAAACGAATTAAGTAAGCAAGAAAAAAAAAATAACGAAACGCAACGCACATACAATGCTTATGGTATTTTCTTATTACCGTATCTAATTATTAACCTTGTTATTTGTATGGAGTATTGCAAATATATCCATGTACATAAATCATCGAAAATGTCCTAGTCTGTTCGTTAAAGATACCTTATTTACTTCTTTCTACTTTGCGAATGTCTACAACATAGTAAAGAGATGACTAGGACGTGAGAGGTGAATAAAAGAGACAGACAGGCAAACCGACGGAAAACACATTAGAACAATTAAGAAAAGAAAAGAAAAAAAACAACAATGCAAACATTTATTTAATATTTAAATCTTGCATGCACATATATTGTCTGTCAATAGAGAAGCAAATAAAGAAATAATTGTGATTAAATGGATGAGTATTGATGTAAAGAAAAGGGAGAAAGAGAGAAAAGTATATGTACAGAAAAAAGGAGAAAAAAAGACAAGACAAAAAAGAAAAAGAAAAATGATGACAAAAACAACAAAATAAAAGAATAATGATTTAACTGCCAAAAGGGCGTGCTAATATTCCCCGTATTTGATAGTGAGGTGGATGCATAGTATGTTAGGTATCAGCAAGTGACAGCTGTTTGGTGAAAGTAGATTTGCCCAATGGGAAGGTGGGCTGTAGTGAAGGTTATTACCACTGCTGTACATGTCAGTGTACCCATTAGGTAGAGGTATGCATTATAGGGCAGTCAGTAAAGAATATATTCCCCCTCTTTTCCCTTTTAGTCTTTTCGTGTTTGTTCTCAGTGTTTTTGAAAGTCTATTTCCAACACTGGATAATCATTGAATAAAGGTTTCATACCAAATACAGCCGCAGACACAAGGGCATACATACATACATGCAGACAGACAGACAGAGAAAGAGAGACAGACAGACAGACAGAGAGACGGGGGAGAGGGGATGAGAAATACAAGGAGAGACAGACAGAAAGGGAGACAGAGAGAGAACGACAGAGAAGGTGAAGGACACAGACAGAGAAGGTGAATAGTACACAGAGAAGTGGAGAGAAAGAGAGAGGGGGAAGAGAGAGGGAGAGGGAGAGACAGAGAGAAAGAGAGAGAGAGATGAGGTGACAAGCACCTCCCTCAAAAGAACCCTTTACCTGTCCTCGATTAGCCTCTTCAGCGTCTCTCTTTCCCTGGAGAAATGAAACAGAGATGATTTTAACACAGTGTGTGATGGTTTAGAATTATAGTGTTCACAAAAAGTTCAGGACTCCAGGGCAACTCGCACGGTTTTCTTCTTGGGGGCATAACAGGATGATGCTGAATTTCCGGTGAACAGAAGTGTTATGCAGTCAATCAGTTAGCACCGCTCATAACTAGAGGTGCATTCTTGCACGTGCACTTCCATTTTTTGTACAATGAAAACCTACATCTATCGTTTATGAGTAAATGTCACTTTGGGGCTTAAACATCAATCATTCAAACTGTGCACATTATTTCTAAAACAACCGTTTGTGTATTTAGCGAGAGGCCAGTGGCAGATCATATGCAACCTGCATAATTCAAACTACGGCTGCTTTTCTGAAGCGGTTCTTAACTTTTGGTGATACCTGTAGTCAGTTTCTGTCAGAGAGCAGTAATCATGACTTCAACCCATACCTTGTCTTCAAGTCAGTTGTGTTTCACAGCATCCATTCTCACTGTGCGAATGACAACTTACATTTATTTTCTACTTGCTATTACAGTTTTATTGTTGTTTATTTATATTATTGCATGTTAGTGCATGCTGTTTATTCATCTATTCAACCATTTATGGGGACAGTGGGTAGATTCTTTGAACCTATACGGGTAGAGAGACGAACCTGCCCTCCAAGGGTATTCCAGTCACGGAGAAGTGGCCCCACTGCCTTGTGGGAAGACCTGGGAACGTCAACAGCTAAAGGAGTAAACTCCCTAAACAGTTCAGAGTGGGGTCCCTCACGCTGCTTCATGATAAACAACTGAAGAATATGTAACAAAATGAAATATATTTCATCATCCTACCCCACCCAGTTATACCAATGAAAATGTTCCTCATCTCAACACACTCACTATCTAGTTTCC
Source organism: Babylonia areolata (assembly GCF_041734735.1). Classification (NCBI taxonomy): domain Eukaryota; kingdom Metazoa; phylum Mollusca; class Gastropoda; order Neogastropoda; family Buccinidae; genus Babylonia; species Babylonia areolata. The sequence continues at coordinate 20,569,486 of NC_134892.1, forward strand.
TTCAGAATGAGATGTCCAAAGTCCATGAGTGTATTCCTCAGCAAAGCAAAATAGAAATGAAACAAACATTTGGATCAGACGGTTATCTGATGTTCTAAACTGCCTGCTCAAGAAATGCTTTAATGTAATAGCTTCTTTACATCCTTTTCTTTCTCTTAGGACTTTTAAAAAATAGTTCTATAATGGTAGTAGTAATAATAATAATAATGATAAGCCGCTTTGTAATACCGGGTATCATACCAAGACTTCAGTCAAGTGTGATACCCGAAATCGTACCCGGAATGAAGGGTTGAATGGAACTGAGTCGAGTGGCTGATGGATGGGCCCATGCATACTTCTGCCCAACAGTATTCTCAGGAAAAAATCCATTAAACTTCACCTTCCTAGCAAGTTTCATTTAAATTTTTAGTCATTCCTCGTATGATGACTGGTCAAACGTTTGTATGTGGAGACTGTGTTTCGTCTGCCGATTGGACAGATATTGTATGTGGAGACTATTCTGTCTGTTGATTGGTTAGATGTCTGTGTATGGAGACTTGTGTTCCGGCTGCTGATTGGTCAGATTTTGTATGTGGAGACTGTATTCTGTCTGTTGATTGGTTAGACGTTTGTGTGTGGAGACAGTATCGTCGGGGATCAGTCGTAATTTCCCTGAACCTCTCACAAGGTCATCATGTGAATTATCTCCCTTTATCTGCGAGCTTATCCAGGACTGACTCAGCAAAGCTCTACGTCTTCACAGAGCAAACACCATCAATCTCACTTTATTCAGCAATTCTGTGGCTGCAATGTTTTCTTGTTTGACCATCCTTCTGTTTGAAAGATGTTATCAGCTGGCAAACCCCTGCCTCGTGCTGCTGATGTATTAGCAGTCTGAGTGCCGTGACCCGAGCATTTTTATGTCTGCACCCGACATAATCAACACGTCTTCGATCCAGGGGAAGTGGATGTCTCATTTCACAGATGCAAAATGTTTTTATGCAGCCAATGAAGGGAGCTTCCCCGGTCCTAAAGTCGGCAGTTTTGCTAAAGTTTTTTTTACAGCTGCTGTCATAAATGAAATAGGATTTTTTTTTCATTTTAGGTCGCGCTTGATGTCAATAGTCAGTAATTGTGTCCAAACTTCGTTGCTCAAAGGTATGACGATAAAATGAAAAATGGCTGCTGAGTCGATATAAACACCAAATGGAGAAAGTTGATAAAAACTGTGAGTTGTAAAATAAGACTCACTTTTGATAAAAGTTGTCCAACGTTTCATTTCTTAGGTCGGTCTTCTGGGACTGTGTTAGTTGGACATGACAGTAGAGGTGAAAGAAAAGCTTAAGATAATTGTGAGTATTGCTCACTTAGGCTGCTACCAGTCCAGGACAATTTGCTGATCTGTTGTTGTCTTCGAAGTTCATTTTCAGCAGTTGTGGACAGAATTCGTTCGCGAACTGGCCAGTCACAATTTCTGCCAATTCATCTCACATTTCTTCCCTACAAGAGACAGCCCTGAAGGATGCCCTTTGCGGTCGGCTTGGCTATATTTGATTTGATTCCCACAAGGGTTCATTCGACTGCTTCAGTTCTGCGACTCTTCTAGGAAGTTCGGCATCAACTGGGAAGCACGTACAGTAGATCGTCCTCCACATGTATAACTCTGAGTCTGAACAGTTAGTAGATGAGGGGTAACAACAACCACAAACAATAACAACACAACAACAACACCACTAATAATAATAATAATAATAATAATAATAACAATAATAATACATGTACACAACTGTACATAACATTGCAGATTCATTTGCGTTACGAGCATTAATACATATTGGCTCATATATTTAAACATATAGGCTGATATATTTATACATATACTGACATAGGCTGCATACAAAACCAAAATACTCTGTTCCTTTGTTGTCCAAGAATGTTCTCTCACTTTCCATTACACCTTCCCCAGACTTACCAGCTTGTAGCAGAACCTTGGCACACCCGACGGAATGGCCGTCGCTTCACTGCTCTCCGTGTCAGTTTCTGCTGATTCCCTGGTAGCTTCCCGCCACAGCCGTTCCGTGTATTGCTTTGTCAACCATTTTGCGACTCTGCAGTCACACACACACACACACACACACACACAACACACACACACACACACACACACACACACACACACACACACATACACAGACACATATGCACGCACGTACACACACACACACACACACACACACACACACACACACACACACACACACACACACACACACATATGCACGCACGTACACACACACACACATACAAATTGGTGTGTGCGTTGTGATCATGGAAGGATGTGACAGTACTCACTCGTTTTTCATTTCGCTTTGATATTTTGTTGACGAGAATTTGAATGAGCCAACATAATTTTTTTTCCTGTTTGAACTGAAGCAAGTTATACAGTAATTTCAACTGAATCAAATTGAATCGAGTCACCCAAATCAACAGTGTGTTGTGTTTGTTGGTGATAGGCCAAAGCCATGAAAACCTCAATCTTTCACGGTGATCTGTAATCTGCCATGTACTTTCTGTGCTGTTTCGTTCTTTCAGCAAAACGTGACAGTTATTCAGTAGTTCATAAACGATAGCTGAGGGTTTTCAATGGAAAAAAGGAAGAACAAGTACAATAAAGCTCCCCTGCTTATAAGTGGTGATCACTACATTAGCTGCCTACATTTCTGTTTGCCGAAAATTCAGCGTCACTTAACCATGCCCCCAAGAAGAAAAACTGTTCAAGAAATCCCAAGGTCAGCGCTCTTTCTGCTACCTTGGTACAGTGGTGTGGGACACACTGTCCTTCTCAGTCCCTCCCGTGCATTCTCCTGTCTGATTTAAATGTCTCTCAGAATACACCTCTTCCGCTCTGCCTGCTGTCTTATTGACTGCTGTGCTTCATGGGCTTCTGCTGACTGTGTGCGTGTGTGTGCGGCTGTGATTGTTTAGGTCTCTGTGTGTTCACACGCGTGTGTATGATGTACTTGATACATGTATGATTATTCATGTGTGTATTGCTTCTTGCTGTAAAACGCTCCAAACTCTCTGTCACGCATGTTGTTGTTGTTGCTATTATGTTCATGATTATGATTAGTAGTAGTAGTAGCTGTAGTAATAGTGTCATAGTTATTATTTGTATTTGTATTTCTTTTTATCACAACAGATTTCTCTGTGTGAAATTCGGGCTGTTCTCCCCAGGGAGAGCGCGTCGCAACACTAAATCGCCACCCATTTTTTTGTATTTTTTCCTGCGTGCAGTTTTATTTTTTTTTCCTGTCGAAGTGGATTTTTCTACAACCCTTTTGTTGCCGTGGGTTCTTTTACGTGCGCTAAGTGCATGTTGCACACGGGACCTCGGTTTATCGTCTCATCCGAATGACTAGCGTCCAGACCACCACTCAAGGTCTAGTGGAGGGGGAGAAAATATCGGCGGCTGAGCCATGATTCGAACCAGCGCGCTCAGATTCTCTCGATTCCTAGGCGGACGCGTTACCTCTAGGCCATTGTTATTACCGTCATCATCATTCTTATTGTTATTCTTGTTATCATCATCATCATCATCATCATTCATCAAAGACCCATGTGGTCCTTATGTTTTTGTGAGGCCTGTACGCTGTACATACCTCTCTCGCTTCACGTGCAGAAGTAAGCAGCCACCAGTCACAACCAAGATGACGACTCCCCAAAGCACGGTGAGGGCAATCAGCAGGGACACATGTATTGCACAGTCTCCCAACACTTCTTCATCCCCTCTGCTGGGGCTGTTAAGGTCGTGTCTGTGTGGGCCATGCCTCCCTTCATGATTGTCATAATGGTGATGATGATATGAAGAAGAAGAACACAAAGAAGAAGAAGAAGAAGAAGGATGCTGACAAACCCCCTACACAGGCACGCATTCACGAAAACACACATATATACAGACACACAATCGCGCACGCACACACACACACACACACACACACACACACACACACACACACACACACACACACACACACACACAAAGGAACAAACATACACACGCGCAAGCATGCACGCAGACACACACAGACACACACACACACACACACACACACACACACACACACACACACACACACACACACACAGGAACACTCACACACTCAAGCAAGCACACACACACACACACACACACACACACACACACACACACACACACACACACACACACACACGCACACACACACACACACACACACACACACACACACACACACAGTACTGAAAAAAGGATACATCTCAGTTTCTGAGGGCACTGCAAGAAAAAATCACAACATTGATATAGCAGACACAAGCCTCATGATAAAAACAACAATCACACAAAGTAAGACCGTATCACTGTCCATGACAAAACACATGTTCATTACCATACATGACACAATCACAGACGATTATGAGTGTAAGAAGGACAATACTCACAACAGTCCAAACAGGACCCATTAGAGTTGAACGAGCGAACAAAGAAAAGCATATTGAGCAAAATGGGCATTACTGTCAAAACAGTTCCTTATTGGCATAGTAGGCATATCAGTCATGAAAGAAGTAGTTGGGTATGTTCCAAAGTACCTTTTATTTACCTGTGTACTAGCTGAATGGGTAGTATAAGCAGCATTGGGTACCTTGTGTATGGAGAGAGAGTTACCACTCTTTAATGTTTGTTAGGCATATCAGTCATTACAGTCCAAACAGGCACAAACGGGAGTCTAACCAGCTTATTCAATATGTATAGACAATTTGGAATGTTCTGCAATTCTCTACTTTCACACAACAAAGGGAGAAAATATATATGTGAGTGTGTGTGTGTGTGTTATATATATATATATATATATATATATATATATATATATATATATATATATCCACTATAATCAAATTCTAGCCCAAATAGTCGGAACAGCAGTTGCCTCCTCTGCTGTTCTGATGGTCATAGTCGGACACGACTGACTATCATATATATATATATATATATATATATATATATATTTAAGGATATAACTGCTATTTATCCCTCCATTTGAGATTATGTTGTTTTCTAAAATAATAGTCAACACCCATCAGATTTTCAGCTTAATTTCCCAGCATAAAAGAGTGAATACTGGACCCCCACACACGCGTCATTAAACAATCATACTGGTCTTCTTCCAAATGATGCAGGGCCTATGGACAGTCTATGTGCACATATAATGCCGTATTGTATTACTTTCACCTTCAACTAGACAGGAAGATTAGAAATGAACAATCGACAATGTTGTCGATGTTTTCGTTGCAAGTGTCGATGCCACCACCACCATCATTATCATTTTCAGACTGCGCACGGGCCACTGCCAGCTCCTTTCCCATCTCTACGAACTGAAAATTTCCAGCACATACCAATGTCCTAGTGACATCGCTATCAAACTCCAGTCCATGTCCTGCAAGACGGCCCTCTACACGAAGAGCTCAAGCACCAGATCTGGCCCAGTCCCGAAGTACTCCAGGACAAGTTGTCGGAAACGGCGACAGAAGGAGGCAACAGTCAGGAGACGAAAAAGAAGGGGAACAAGAATAATATGAGCATATAACTAGCAGTTACAAGTAGAAGTAAATACGTAAGAAGAAGAAGATGGTGATGATAATGATGATCATGATGATGAACAACAACTACAACGACAACAAGGTGATGATGGTGATCATGAAGATGTTTATGTCGACACTGACGATGACGACAAAAAACAATCAGCCTCACCTTCAAGGGTCAGTCTGCAGTATCGCGGAGTTTGGGTCAGCTGAGGAAAAACTTGGCACTGGTATTTTCCCCCCACTTCCTTGACCGACGGAGGTCTTGTGAGCGTGAAGAAATGGCCGATCTTCTTAGTTTCGTCGAAGACAACACCGTCTGCCTTGCTACAGTGTAATTTTCCCGTCTCTCCTATGTTGCAGCTGAGGACAATATCTGAAACGGAAAAGGAACCTAATGAGTAGAACTACTTTCTGCCCCTACTGCTGCTACTGCTACTACTTCTACTGATAATAACAATGACAAGCAGAAGAAGAAGAATGGACACTTATTTTGCACATTGTCCTTAAGTCTGCTGTAGGTGCTTTAAAAAAACACATGGATTTATACATAACACATTGCATCAATGTTACGTATACAAACTACACACACACACACACACACACACACACACACACACACACACACACACACACACACACACACACACACACACACACATGCATTATGCACGCACACGCGCGCTCACAAATATGCGCACACACACTAACACAAGCACACACACGCACTTGCACAGAATATATTCGTACACATCCATGCGAATGTGTACACATATACATGTATACACAAAGTCAAGCACACCACAAACGCAGGAGCATATGTCGTTTGGATGGATTTACCACACGGAAACTCATCACTGAGGGAAAAGGCGAAATTTGAGGCCAGAGAAAGAGGTAAGGGAGTCAGAATGTCAGAGGTGATCAGGGAGTCTGTTCCACGTCTTTCAGGACTGTTAAGAACATTTTCTGTCCGTAGGACTTAGTTTCAGTTTAGGACTTAGCTCTGACGTGAGTCAGATGTGCGACTTCTACTACTGCTACTTCTACTACTGCTATTTCTACTACGGCTACTTCTACTACTCCTACTACAACTACTACCGATAGCTATTACTAGTATTAATGTATATGTCCATGTCATTAACCCAGTTGATATTTTCCGGACATAACAATATATGCCATACATTTGCACACAAGTTGTATGCGTTAAACCTGTCGTCATTTCATGTAGAATATATAGATAGATGCATAGATAGCTAGCTAGATGGATGGGTGGATTCATGCATGTGTATGTATACATGTATATATGTGATGTATACATGTATATATGTGATGCATGCATGTATATATTGATGTATACACATGTATATATGTGATGTATGCATGTATATATGTGATGTATGCATGTATATATGTGATGTATGCATGTATATATTGATGTATATATATGTATATATGTGATGTATGCATGTATATATGTGATGTATGCATGTATATGTGTGATGTATACATGTATATATGTGATGTATACATGTATATGTGTGATGTATACATGTATATATGTGCATATTTTGTTCGGTCAGTTGTTTGTTTCTTACTTTCTTTTCACATAGATGGTTTGGCGTAAGATACAATTGTTGTTCAATAACTATCCTAAATTTATGACACACTAACCTGAGTCAGAGGTGGGATTAGGGAAGAAAAACACAATGAAGCCGGCCACTTTAAGTTCTGCAAGGTATTTCTCGAACAGACAGATGACCGTGGTGTTGTGGAGAGATGTGACGGCATTACAGGTCTGTGCCTCTGTGCCACCTGGATTCAGCACCAACAGCAGCACTGCCAGAACCAGCATCCTGTTCAGCAAGCAAGATGTATTGCAACTTGGTAAATAAGTAAGTAAGTGAGTAGCAAGTTCAGTAAGTAGATAGGTAGGTAGCTAATGTTCGTCCTTCGGAATCGAAGATGACCATGGCTTCAAAAACCAGATAAAAGATCAGTGGCTGTGGGTCCGTAGGTGACTGATGAGGCCATTCCGGTCTCTGAAGGCTCGCCCACATGTGGGACACAAGTGAGTGGGTGCTGTCGTGGCAGTAGATGCTGCTCGGGCCTTGCGCACAACACGCTTTCGCTGCGCCTTGGTGATGCCCCTGGCTTCAGATGCACGGGCTTCTGTGGTGAACTTGCTGCGCCAAGCTGGACGGTCCAGAGCAAGCGTCTCCTACGTTTTGATGTCGACGCCAAGGTCTCTGAAGGACGCTTTGAGGCAGTCCCTGAGGCGTTTCTTCTGCCCTCCAACTGAGCGCTTGCCCTGACACAGGAGGGTGTAGGTAGGAAGGTAGGCAGGCAGGTAGGTAGGTAGATGGGTAGGTAGGTAAGCATGTGGGTAGGAAAGTAGGTATGTAAGTAGGTGAGCAATAAAGCAAGCAGTAAACAAGCACCCAAGTAGACAAGCAAGCACATAAGCAAGTAGTACGCAAGCAAGCAAGTAAGCAAGCATCTTCATCCTCCTCCCGTCATCCTCCTCCTCCTCCTCCTCCTCCATCATCGAAATCAGAAAAAATCGCGAAATGTGATGTATGTATGTATCTTCATGGATATCAAATGATATGTATATTCAGTACTGAGAAATAGTGTTGCTATCCTTTTTTTTCTTTGGCCGTATGTCGTTATTTCTGTTCTCATGTTAAAAATGAAATAGGATAAGCTCAATAAAAAAGGCAAATAAATACACTTATTCAGTCCGGCTCCTTAACTAAGCTAATGTTGTCGTCAGTACGGGTCTCAGTAGGGTGGTGTCCAAAGTACGTTAAACCAGAACAGCCTCTACTGAACACCACCAGAGTGACTCAGCAGCATATTAACATATTAATCAAATGATTATCATGACGAGGTCAGTAGAAAACACTGATCTCTGAAACAACATGCAAAGATTGAAGCAATAAGGTATGAAATATAAAACTGCAACAATTTTAGCTCGTCAAGGACGCGGTATACGCTACACCACCTCTGGTAAGTGGAAGCCTGACAGTTGTTTTTTTTTAACCCAACACTGGTCAGGCCTTGTGTGCATGGATATAGATTTATGTACCAATCGAGTGGCATTCTTCTTTATTCATTCTTTTGCCACAGGAGAGCACTTCTGTGGCCATGAGTTCTTTTTCAGTGTGCAAAGTGCGTGCTGCACACACGACCTCGCTTTGTTTTGTTTCATCCGAATAGTTAGACGCTCAGTTTGTATGTCAAACTTGGGCCAGAGTGAGAATCGAACCCATACCATAAGCATTCTGCAACCTTCCTTCCATCATCAGTTAAAAAAAAAAAATCACATGAACACATTTGTATTTTGTATTATTTGTATTTGTATTTATTTTATCACAACAGATCTCTCTGTGTGAAATTCGGGCTGCTCTCCCCAGGGAGAGCGCGTCGCTATACTACAGCGCCACCCATCTTTTTGTATTTTTTCCTGCGTGCAGTTTTATTTATTTTTCCTATCGAAGTGGATTTTTCTACAGAATTTTGCCAGGAACAACCCTTTTGTTGCCTTGGGTTCTTTTACGTGCGCTAAGTGCATGCTGCACACGGGACCTCGGCTTATCGTCTCATCCGAATGACTAGCGTCCAGATCACCACTCAAGGTCTAGTGGAGAGGGAGAAAATATCGGCGGCTGAGCCGTGATTCGAACCAGCGCGCTCAGATTCTCTCGCTTCCTAAGCGGACGCGTTACCTCTACGCCATCACTCCACATCTGAACATCACAACTCAAATGCAAACAGTAGAAAAAGGAAAAAAGAAAAAGAAAATCTACAGAAAAGTGAACATGTTTTGGCACGAGCAACTGAACCTCTCAGAATAAGAATCAACAAATCAAGAACAAAATTTTCATCTCTCTCCCTCTCTCTCCCTCTCTCCATCTCCCACCACCCATCTCTGTTTCGACTTTCCTTGCTAATGTCGTCAACAATGAAACCATTGTAAAACAGTTCGCTGTATACTTGTATAAGGCATTCAAAATCAGCAGTTTGATATATGATTAATTGTGCTTTTTGTGTGTGCATGTGCATTGCTAGAATTGTAGTTAAATGTTTTCTGTTCCACATTCTTCTGGAATGTAACAATTTGTGTTCACTGATCCCCTTCATGAGGGGCTACGGCCTTTATTGAATAAAAATGTTCGTTCGTTTGTTCGTTCTTCCATCTCCCACCATCTCCGCCAACGCCACCGCCATCGCCGTCACACCCAACACACACCAACACACACACACACACACACACACATGCAAAAGCGCAGGCAAGCCCACATACACACACACCAACTGTCCGATAAGTGTGCTTAATTTAACTTTGTTGTTTTTTGGTGTGTGTGTGGTTTTTTGGTATCCTTTTGGAGTAAAGTGTGAACGTTTGTTGTATCCAAATATGTTTTTGAATTTTTATTAATGAATCAGCAGTTGAGTTACTAGGAAAAATGTTTATACATAGTATTCCATTTATTCCGAAAGCTGTTGAAATATTTTTCTCACTGTTTTCTGATGGTGTAATTCTTTTGTCTGGAGCGATTTTGGGACTTCAGAATCAGTTAAATGTGCTTGGACAAGAAGCTGATTGTTTGTGCTTAACCGAAACTTGATAAAATAATAGTTATGGTTTTCCTCGTGGGAGGTCACCTGTCTCCTTGTGAGAAATGGTATCATGATCATATAGAACTGAGAGTTGTAAATTCGTATGAGCTGCTGCTGGAGGGATAATACAAAACTAAGCAAATGGAAAGAGTACATACTTCTTTTTTGCAGTTACACGTTTCTAGGTGTTCCAATGTATGCTTCAAATACAATACTTTGTGGTAAAACCGGGAGATGTTCTTTGTTTGTGAAAACTTTTGTGAAGTGTATTAAGTATTGATTTAAACTGTTGAAATTGCCTCAAAGTAGACTTTGTAAACAGGCATACAATATCATGTTCATCCAAACAGGGGAAAGAAAGGAAAACTGGGCTTCTTGTATAAGACACGTTTTTGTCAGAAAACGGGTTTGGAGTTGTGTGGGTGTGCCAACGTGTAGGTTATAAGTAAACTTTTTTTTCAGATTTAAGATCCAGACTGCTTGATATATCTAACAAAACTGGCATTCAGACATAGGAAGTAAGGATAAATACAGCTGGTTCCATTGATGTAAAAGTATATTCTAAGCTGATTTTTTGACTCACTTGTGTATACAAAGTGAGTCTATGTTTTAACCTGGTGTTCGGTCGTGTGTGTGTGTGTGTGTGTGTGTGTGTGTGTGTGTGTGTGTGTGTGTCTGTGTGTGTGTGTCTGTGTCTGTGTGTCTCTGTGTCCGTGGTAAACTTTAACATTGACATTTTCTCTGCAAATACTTTGTCAGTTGACACCAAATTAGGCATAAAAATAGGAAATATTCAGTTCTTTCCAGTCATCTTGTTTAAAACAATATTGCACCTCTGGGATGGGCACAAAACATAAAAAATGAAGCCTAATTATATGCAAACTGCATTTACTGTTATATATATTTTTTTTGTATTCTCTAAACTTGGCACTTTGATCTGATAATCTGACCCAACAACAAGAGCAGTCATTATTATCATTTTTTGTTCAAACAGGAACTTCTTTTGCTAAGCATGGAAGTTTTATTTATTTTGCAAACGTTTTGGTGCAGAGTGTAAAAAAGGGAAATTACTTTGTAATTAATGCTAGGGGACTTAATATGCTTTAAACTGATCTTTCTCATCTGAAACATTACATTTGAAATTATACTCAGTACATAAAAAGCTTGGATTTTTTTTAAGTGTATCACAAGTGAGTCTTGAAGGCCTTGCCTCTCTTGTTTCTGTTATAACGAAACGGCATCGTAGAACACTTGCACGATTAAGATAAAAGACCACTTGGCTTTAATGCCAACAAAATGAATATGCTAGGTACGTCCATAGATTATCCATGCCCTTTAAGTAACTCCACAGTCGATGATGATTTTTTTCCATGTTTGAATTCAGAAATAAAAGTGCAATTAAAAAAAAAAAAAAGAATCTGCAAAATGAAAAAAATATATTACGAGGTGATAAACTCGATGGCAAAATCTATATCAGAAGCTTTGAAGATTAGGCAAAAAAAACCCAAACAAACAAAACAAAACAAAACAACAACAACAACACACACACACACACACACACACACACACAACAACAACAACAACAACAACAACAACAACAACAACAACGCTTCTCATAGTTACAAATTGGGTGGTTAGATGGATTTGACATTTTCATCTGTTACCAGTGATAGACCCTGTTTAACTAAGGAATGAAGAAACAGAAGAAACAGATTTATTATAATGAACTGGGTGGTCTGTTGGTTGCTGTCATTATTTCTTCAAGGAAGGGACTTTATTTTTGTGTTGTTTCAATATTTGCTTTAACCTTAATCATTCCTAAAGTCTAATGTTTTGTTATGCAATAAGAATATGCTGACGCGCTCAACTACATGGTAAGGACTCAATGGCCAATGAAATTAAAGTCTCTCTCTCTCTCTCTCTCTCTCTCTCTCTCTCTCTCTCTCTCTCTCTCTCATTCCCTCCTCTCTTTCTCTCTGTCTTTCTCTTTCTCTCCACCTGTCTTTATCTCTCCTGTCTCTCCCTCCCTCTCCCTCCCTATCTCCCTCTCCTCCCTCCCCCTTTCTCCCTTCTATGTCATCTCCCCCTCTCTCCTTTCTCTCTCTCCCTCTGCTCTCCCTTCCTCCCTCTTTCTCTCCTTCTTCCTCTCCTCTTTCTCTCCCCCTTCCTCTCCTCTTTCTGTGTCTATCTCCATTCTTTCCCATCTCTCTCTGTCTCTCTGTCTGTATGTCCCCCCCCCCCCCTCTTTCTTTATCCCTCTTTCTCTCCCCCTCTCTCTCTTTCTCTCTCTGCCTCTCCCTCTCTTTCTCTCTCTGTCTCTGTCTCTGTCACTGTCTCTCTCTCTGTCTCTCTCTGTCTGTCTGTCTGTCTGTCTCTGTCTCTCTATGTCTGTCTGTCTTTCTCTTTTTTTATTGGATAAGAATTTCATTGAAGCACTGTTGCTGTCTATTGCTTTAGAGTTGCCTTGACACAATTCAGAAATAGTATCCTCCCAATAAACAACAACCAACTCAGATTTATAATAATAATAATAATAATAATAATAATAATAATATTAAAACGCCACAAAGGACGAATATCGTTTCCTTTTTGTATGCCCTTATTTACTGACCTTGGAATAAGAGATCTGACTGATAATGATATAGAAGGACTCATTCAAGCTGTGCAGTTTGGGGGGTGGGGGTGGGGGTACGGGATGGGGGGGGGGAGGCAGCTACTCTTTCGAAGAGCCCTGAAAAGGCCGTCTCTGCTGACTAGGTCAAAGGCCTTGGTGAGGTTAATGAATGCGACATAATTATAGGGGCATCCTCTGCTCTCTGCACTTCTGGATTTGGCGAAGGGAGAAGATCATGTCTACCGTGGATCTATCTGCTCGGAAACCGCACTGTGATTCCGGATAAACGCGTTCGGCCAGTTTCTACAGGCGAATTAGGAGGACCCGAGCGTAGACTTTGCCTACAATGCTGAGAAGCGAGATGCCTCTGCAGTTGTTGCAGTTGCTCCTTTCGCCCTTGCTTTTGTACAGGGTGATGATCTTCGCGTTCCTCATGTCCTGCTGTACAACTCCCTCATTCCAGCATTGACAGAGGACTGTGTGCAGAGGATGCAGAAGAGTAGTCTTGCAGTGTTTAATGAGCTCTGGGGAAATTCCGTCGCTGCCAGGTGCCTTGCCTGATGTCAGGCTGTTAATGGCCTTGCTGAGTTCGTCCTCAGTTGGCTCTGCGTCAAGTTCTTCCATGACCGGCATATGCTTGATGGCATCGAGGCCTGAGTTGGACACCATGTTTCCTGTGGAGCAGAGGTCGGAGTAGTGTTCCGCCCATCTCTCCATCTGCTGGCTAGGATCGTTGATTACTTCCCCAGTGGAGGATTTGAGGGGGGCAGTCTTGCTCTGTGTTGGTCCCAGTGCTTTTTTTGATGCCATCATACATCCCTCGGATGTTGCCTCTTTCAGCAGCATTCTGTATCTCTTCACTGAGCTCTGTCCAGTACTCAATTGAACATCGCCTGGCATTAAGCTGATCCTTACTCCTGGCGGCCCTGAGGATTTGCAGGTTCTTCTCACTGGGTGACCGTTTGTAGTCGGTGAGTGCAGCGCACTTGGTCTCAATACTGGGAGTCTTTTCTGATGATCTGGCCTCAAACCAGTCGTGGGACTTCGCGGTTTTCTTCCAAAAGGTGGCCATAGCAATGCGGTACATGGTGTCTCGTAGCGTTTCCCATCTTTCTGTGGCAGTCTCTGGGCTGCAATGCATCGAATTCTCTCTCAAAGGCCACTGCGAACTGTTCTACAAGATCTGGCTGAGACATCTTGCCGACGTCAAAGCGAGAGTTCCCTTGTTTCTTTGAACAGTGGAACTTCTTTGGTTGCAGTTTGATCTTGCAGCATACCAGGGAGTGGTCCGTGTCGCAGTCTGCACTGTGGTAAGAGCGAGTGTGGAGAAGGTTTTTGATGGCAGCTCGTCTTACTAGGACCAGATCCAGTTGATGCCAATGTTTTGAGCGTGGGTGCCTCTAGGAGACTTTGTGTTGGGGCTTCGTCTTGAAGAAGGAGTTGGTGATGCACAGTTCATGGCAGGTACAAAACTCAAGTAGTCGCTGTCTGTTCTCATTCATTTTCCCCACTCCAAAGGAACCGAGACAGGAGGGCCACGAATCGTTGTCTGCACCCACTCTGGCATTGAAGTCGCCCAGGAGAACAAGTTGTTCTATCATGGGGATGTTCCTTATGGTTGATGCGAGATTTTTGTAGAACTCATCCCTTGCATCTGGAGAGGCGGACAGAGCTGAAGCATATGCGCTGACGAGAGTGACATAGCCTTCAGAGGTGTTGAGGCGGAGAGTCAGGAGTCGTTCTCCCTTGGGGCATCAGAGCTCTTTCCTTGTAGTCCCTCTTCATTAGTGTTCCTGAATCAGCCAGCCGTGTTTCCTGCAGAGTGGCAATGTCCACATTTAGTCTTTTCAGCTCGCTGTTTATGACGGCCGTCTTTCTGGCATTACTTATGTCTTGCAGATCTTGGGAGAGCCCAGGCATAATTGTCCGGACATTCCAACAGGCCAGCTTTATTGTTGATCCGTTTCTTGAAGTTTTCCTTTTGCCTGGTGCGGAAATTAACGACCTGCTTGTCGGATATTCTCCTAATCTTCATACACCCATAGAAGAAGGCAGGTCGTGGCGGGACAGCACCTAACTGGCTGGGG
>NC_134892.1:20584501-20594501 GCF_041734735.1 Babylonia areolata
AGAGGTAAACCGGGTCAGGTTATTGATTTCCCCAAGGTTTGTCTCTCTGTTCAGTTACAATACACTACGTTGTATTACAGAACCAAGTGAACTGCACTGCACTGCAATGCGCTGTATTGTGTTGCGTTGCGTAGCCTTGCGTCGTGTCGTGTCGTGTCGTGTCGTGTCGCGTCGGGCCATATCGTGCCATGTCGCGTTGTATTGTTTTGTATAGTAAGGCGTCACATTGCATTTTGTCACTTCCTGTGGTGTTGTGTGAAGGCATGGCATGTCATGTCATAGCATCACATCACATCACATTATGTGATAAATATGATATGATATAATTTCAATTTACATCATATTACATTTATCTATGCTACGTTATGTTACGTTGCATTACATCATACTGCCGACCCCTACACACTATTAATACCTTCAGACGCTGGCCCTCTGCAACATGGTTCTGGGCACCTCGTTTCGGTAACTTCTTGCTCGGATCCTCTGAGAAGTTCCTGGCGCCAATAATGGTGTTGGCCAGTCTGGTCTTTCCACTGCCAGATTTGCCGACGATGAGCAGACTGTATTTACTGCCATCCTTAATCGTCAGCTCTGGCCCTCCTCTCTCTGGGATCATTCGCAATTATATATTATGTTCTTAATTGTGCATGATTAAATCCGAAAGTAGACAAACTCACCTGCGCAGTAATTTTCATACTTTCAAACACTCCTATTTCTTTCCATCCTTTTGTTTACTTCCTAAGCTTTTGCTGGTTAGTGGTGTTGTCAATGTATGTGAGATACAAGTCCCATTCCAGTGGCAAGGTAAGGTGTCCAGAAAGGGTAAAAAGGTAGATGAAAAAGAAACTGAAAAAGTAGCCAATAAACACTTGATATTGATAATATTTGCCAAGGGATCCCTAACGATGCAAAGAAGAAGTCTGGTGGATGTTACGCGTAATTCGTGTCATAAAGACGATCCCCCATCCAAACCAACAGTCTATAATGCTAGTGATACTGCAAGCACTAAGATGGGCACTAACTGCCAATACATGTATTACCAGTAACAAAATCATTTCCAACAACTGCAACAACGACCATGCCAAGAACACACATACAATACATTCATACACACAATGATGGGGAAAAACACCTTGATGCCATTCATTGATGACTTACATTACGTTGTATTGTGATTACTTTTTTTCGATTATGTTCGTGTAGACTTTATAGATACTGTAATCACATATTTACTTACCTGATGACTTGGCTTGAGGAGTCTGGAAGAGAAAATGAGTAACAATCCATTATTAAGATAATGCCAAAGGGAGCCTGGTCCAGAGCCGTGAACAATACAAAGGAAACTGCATCAAGGGTTTTTAACAGATATTAATGTTAACATAAAACTATAATTGACAGACGAACTATATGGCTTAAACTGTTCAAACGACCTTGAAAAGTAACATATGTTAATCAATATCATTTTACTGATTGGTAAAATGTACATGAGCATTAAAAATGCTTTTAGTCTGAAGTTCATATCCGAAAGAGAATATATTATTAGAAAACAATTTGGTTATTAGAACACATTCGGCTTGGCAAAAGAAAACGAAAAACGAATTAAGTAAGCAAGAAAAAATAAAATAAAATAACGAAACGCAACGCACATACAATGCTTATGGTATTTTCTTATTACCGTATCTAATTATTAACCTTGTTATTTGTATGGAGTATTGCAAATATATCCATTTACATAAATCATCGAAAATGTCCTAGTCTGTTCGTTAAAGATACCTTATTTACTTCTTTCTACTTTGCGAATGTCTACAACATAGTAAAGGGATGACTAGGACGTGAGAGGTGAATAAAAGAGACAGACAGGCAAACCGACAGAAAATAAATTAGAACAATTAAGAAAAGAAAAGAAAAAAAACCCAATGCAAACATTCATTTAACATTTAAATCTTGCATGCACATATATTGTCTGTCAATAGAGAAGCAAATAAAGAAAGAATTGTGATTAAATGGATGAGTATTGATGTAAAGAAAAGGGAGAAAGAGAGAAAAGTATATGTACAGAAAAAAGGCGAAAAAAAGACAAGACAAAAAAGAAAAAGAAAAATGATGACAAAAACAACAACAAAATAAAAGAATAATGATTTAACTGCCAAGGGGCGTGCTAATATTCCCCGTATTTGATAGTGAGGTGGATGCATAGTATGATAGGTATCAGCAAGTGACAGCTGTTTGGTGAAAGTCACCTTCACCTTCACCTTCACCTCTCCCGTAGTCTGGGTTCAGACCGTTGGGGCACCGCTGCTGACCTGGCCACCACTCCTCTCCACTCTTCACGGTTTTCTGATTTCCTCAGGGCGTCACCGAGCGTCAAGCCTGTCCACCCCCGGATGTTGTCTTCCCATCTCTTCTTCTGCCGTCCTCTCCTTCTGCCTCCTTGTACGGTGCCTTGCAGGAACGTTTTGGCAAGACCAGATGATCGGGAGATGTGTCCATACCATCTAAGTTTGCGTTTTTTTCACTATGGACAGAAGGTCTTCGTAGGGTCCAATACTTTGCTGGATTCTGTTCTTCACTTCCGTGTTAGTGATGTGGTCTCTGTAGGAGATGCCAAGTAGTCTACGAAAGCATCTCATCTCGACAGCTTGGATTCTTCTCTCGATGTCTGCAGTCAGGGACTTGGTGAAAGTAGATTTGCCCAATGGGAAGGTGGGGTGTAGTGAAGGTTATTACCACTGCTGTACATGTCAGCGTACCCATTAGGTAGAGGTATGCATTATAGGGCAGTTAGTAAAGAATATATTCCCCCTCTTTTCCCTTTTAGTCTTTTCGTGTTTGTTCTCAGTGTTTTTGAAAGTCTATTTCCAACACTGGATAATCATTGAATAAAGGTTTCATACCAAATACAGCCACAAATAGACACAAGGGCATACATACATGCAGACAGACAGACAGAGAAAGATAGAGAGACAGACAGACAGAGAGACGGGGGAGAGGGGATGAGAAATACAAGGAGAGACAGATAGAAAGAGAGACAGAGAGAGAACGACAGAGAAGGTGAAGGACACAGAGAGAGAAGGTGAATAGTACACAGAGAAGTGGAGAGAAAGAGAGAGGGGGAAGAGAGAGAGAGAGAGAGAGAGAGAGAGAGAGAGAGAGAGAGAAGGTGAATAGTACACAGAGAAGTGGAGAGAAAGAAAGAGAGAGAAAGAGAGAGAGAGAGAGAGAGAGAGAAACACAAAGACAGAGAGAGACAGAGACAGAAGAACCCTTTACCTGTCCTCGATTAGCCACTTCAGCGTCTCTCTTTCCCTGGAGAAATGAAACAGAGATGATTTTAACACAGTGTGTGATGGTTTAGAATTATAGTGTTCACAAAAAGTTCAGGACCCCAGGGCAACTCGCACGGTTTTCTTCTTGGGGGCATAACAGGATGATGCTGAATTTGCGGTGAACAGAAGTGTTATGCAGTCAATCAGTTAGCACCGCTCATAACTAGAGGTGCATTCTTGCACGTGCACTTCCATTTTTTGTACAATGAAAACCTACATCTGTCGTTTATGAGTAAATGTCACTTTGGGGCTAAAACATCAATCATTCAAACTGTGCACATTATTCCTAAAACAACCGTTTGTGTATTTAGCGAGAGGCCAGTGGCAGATCATATGCAACCTGCATAATTCAAACTATAGCTGCTTTTCTGAAGTGGTTCTTAACTTTTGGTGAGTCCCTGCCAACTGAACATCTCACAAGGTCATGTGAATTATCTCCCTTTATCTGCGAGCTTATCCAGGACTGACTCAGCAAAGCTCTACGTCTTCACAGAGCAAACACCATCAATCTCACTTTATTCAGCAATTCTGTGGCTGCAATGTTTTCTTGTTTGACCATCCTTCTGTTTGAAAGATGTTATCAGCTGGCACACCCCTGCCTCGTGCTGCTGATGTATTAGCAGTCTGAGTGCCGTGACCCGAGCATTTTCATGTCTGCACCCGACATAATCAACACGTCTTCGATCCAGGGGAAGTGGATGTCTCATTTCACAGAAGCAAAATGTTTTTATGCAGCCAATGAAGGGAGCTTCCCCGGTCCTAAAGTCGGCAGTTTTGCTAATGTTTTTTTTACAGCTGCTGTCATAAATGAAATAGGATTTTTTTTTTTTTTTTAGGTCGCGCTTGATGTCAATAGTCAGTAATTTTGTCCAAACTTCGTTGCTCAAAGGTATGACGATAAAATGAAAAATGGCTGCTGAGTCGATATAAACACCAAATGGAGAAAGTTGATAAAAACTGTGAGTTGTAAAATAAGACTCACTTTTGATAAAAGTTGTCCAACGTTTCATTTCTTAGGTCGGTCTTCAGAGACTGTGTCAGTTGGACATGACAGTAGAGGTGAAAGAAAAGCTTAAGAAGATTGTGAGTATTGCTCACTTAGGCTGCTACCAGTCCAGGACAATTTGCTGATCTGTTGTTGTCTTCGAAGTTCATTTTCAGCAATTGTGGACTGAATTCGTTCGCGAACTGGCCAGTCACAATTTCTGCCAATTCATCTCACATTTCTTCCCTACAAGAGACAGCCCTGAAGGATGCCCTTTGCGGTCGGCTTGGCTATATTAGATTTGATTCCCACAAGGGTTCATTCGACTGCTTCAGTTCTGCGACTCTTCTAGGAAGTTCGGCATCAGCTGGGAAACACGTACAGTAGATCGTCCTCCACATGTATAACTCTGAGTCTGAACAGTTAGTAGATGAGGGGTAACAACAACCACAAACAATAACAACACAACAACAACACCACTAATAATAATAATAATAATAATAATAATGATGATAACAATAATAATACATGTACACAACTGTACATAACATTGCAGATTCATTTGCGTTACGAGCATTAATACATATTGGCTCATATATTTAAACATATAGGCTGATATATTTATACATATACTGACATAGGCTGCATACAAAACCAAAATACTCTGTTCCTTTGTTGTCCAAGAATGTTCTCTCACTTTCCATTACACCTTCCCCAGACTTACCAGCTTGTAGCAGAACCTTGGCACACCCGACGGAATCGCCGTCGCTTCACTGCTCTCCGTGTCAGTTTCTGCTGATTCCCTGGTAGCTTCCCGCCACAGCCGTTCCGTGTATTGCTTTGTCAACCATTTTGCGACTCTGCAGTCACACACACACACACACACACACACACACACACACACACACACATATGCACGCACGTACACACACACACACACACACACACACACACACACACACACACACACACACACACACACATATGCACGCACGTACACACACACACACATACAAATTGGTGTGTGCGTTGTGATCATGGAAGGATGTGACAGTACTCACTCGTTTTTCATTTCGCTTTGATATTTTGTTGACGAGAATTTGAATGAGCCAACATAATTTTTTTTCCTGTTTGAACTGAAGCAAGTTATACAGTAATTTCAACTGAATCAAATTGAATCGAGTCACCCAAATCAACAGTGTGTTGTGTTTGTTGGTGATAGGCCAAAGCCATGAAAACCTCAATCTTTCACGGTGATCTGTAATCTGCCATGTACTTTCTGTGCTGTTTCGTTCTTTCAGCAAAACGTGACAGTTATTCAGTAGTTCATAAACGATAGCTGAGGGTTTTCAATGGAAAAAAGGAAGAACAAGTACAATAAAGCTCCCCTGCTTATAAGTGGTGATCACTACATTAGCTGCCTACATTTCTGTTTGCCGAAAATTCAGCGTCACTTAACCATGCCCCCAAGAAGAAAAACTGTTCAAGAAATCCCAAGGTCAGCGCTCTTTCTGATATCTTGGGACAGTGGTGTGGGACACACTGTCCTTCTCAGTCCCTCCCGTGCATTCTCCTGTCTGATTTAAATGTCTCTCAGAATACACCTCTTCCGCTCTGCCTGCTGTCTTATTGACTGCTGTGCTTCATGGGCTTCTGCTGGCTGTGTGCGTGTGTGTGCGGCTGTGATTGTTTAGGTCTCTGTGTGTTCACACGCGTGTGTATGATGTACTTGATACATGTATGATTATTCATGTGTGTATTGCTTCTTGCTGTAAAACGCTCCAAACTCTCTGTCACGCATGTTGTTGTTGTTGCTATTATGTTCATGATTATGATTAGTAGTAGTAGTAGCTGTAGTAATAGTGTCATAGTTATTATTTGTATTTGTATTTCTTTTTATCACAACAGATTTCTGTGTGAAATTCGGGCTGTTCTCCCCAGGGAGAGCGCGTCGCAACACTAAATCGCCACCCATTTTTTTGTATTTTTTCCTGCGTGCAGTTTTATTTTTTTTTCCTGTCGAAGTGGATTTTTCTACAACCCTTTTGTTGCCGTGGGTTCTTTTACGTGCGCTAAGTGCATGTTGCACACGGGACCTCGGTTTATCGTCTCATCCGAATGACTAGCGTCCAGACCACCACTCAAGGTCTAGTGGAGGGGGAGAAAATATCGGCGGCTGAGCCATGATTCGAACCAGCGCGCTCAGATTCTCTCGATTCCTAGGCGGACGCGTTACCTCTAGGCCATTGTTATTACCGTCATCATCATTCTTATTGTTATTCTTGTTATCATCATCATCATCATGTCATCATCATCAAATACCCATGTAGTCCTTATGTTTTTGTGAAGCCAGTATGCTGTACATACCTCTCTCGCTTCACGTGCAGAAGTAAGCAGCCACCAGTCACAACCAAGATGACGACTCCCCAAAGCACGGTGAGGGCAATCAGCAGGGACACATGTATTGCACAGTCTCCCAACACTTCTTCATCCCCTCTGCTGGGGCTGTTAAGGTCGTGTCTGTGTGGGCCATGCCTCCCTTCATGATTGTCATAATGGTGATGATGATATGAAGAAGAAGAACACAAAGAAGAAGAAGAAGAAGAAGGATGCTGACAAAACCCCCTACACAGGCACGCATTCACGAAAACACACATATATACAGACACACAATCGCGCACGCACACACACACACACACACACACACACACACACACACACACACACACACACACACACACACACAAAGGAACAAACATACACACGCGCAAGCATGCACGCAGACACACACAGACACACACACACACACACACACACACACACACACACACACACACACACACACACACACAGGAACACTCACACACTCAAGGAAGCACACACACACACACACACACACACACACACACACACACACACACACACACACACACACACGCACACACACACACACACACACACACACACACACACACACACAGTACTGAAAAAAGGATACATCTCAGTTTCTGAGGGCACTGCAAGAAAAAATCACAACATTGATATAGCAGACACAAGCCTCATGATAAAAACAACAATCACACAAAGTAAGACCGTATCACTGTCCATGACAAAACACATGTTCATTACCATACATGACACAATCACAGACGATTATGAGTGTAAGAAGGACAATACTCACAACAGTCCAAACAGGACCCATTAGAGTTGAACGAGCGAACAAAGAAAAGCATATTGAGCAAAATGGGCATTACTGTCAAAACAGTTCCTTATTGGCATAGTAGGCATATCAGTCATGAAAGAAGTAGTTGGGTATGTTCCAAAGTACCTTTTATTTACCTGTGTACTAGCTGAATGGGTAGTATAAGCAGCATTGGGTACCTTGTGTATGGAGAGAGAGTTACCACTCTTTAATGTTTGTTAGGCATATCAGTCATTACAGTCCAAACAGGCACAAACGGGAGTCTAACCAGCTTATTCAATATGTATAGACAATTTGGAATGTTCTGCAATTCTCTACTTTCACACAACAAAGGGAGAAAATATATATGTGAGTGTGTGTGTGTGTGTTATATATATATATATATATATATATATATATATATATATATATATATATATATATATCCACTATAATCAAATTCTAGCCCAAATAGTCGGAACAGCAGTTGCCTCCTCTGCTGTTCTGATGGTCATAGTCGGACACGACTGACTATCATATATATATATATATATATATATATATATATATATATTTAAGGATATAACTGCTATTTATCCCTCCATTTGAGATTATGTTGTTTTCTAAAATAATAGTCAACACCCATCAGATTTTCAGCTTAATTTCCCAGCATAAAAGAGTGAATACTGGACCCCCACACACGCGTCATTAAACAATCATACTGGTCTTCTTCCAAATGATGCAGGGCCTATGGACAGTCTATGTGCACATATAATGCCGTATTGTATTACTTTCACCTTCAACTAGACAGGAAGATTAGAAATGAACAATCGACAATGAAGTCGATGTTTTCGTTGCAAGTGTCGATGCCACCACCACCATCATCATTTTCAGACTGCGCACGGGCCACTGCCAGCTCCTTTCCAATCTCTACGAACTGAAAATTTCCAGCACATACCAATGTCCTAGTGACATCGCTATCAAACTCCAGTCCATGTCCTGCAAGACGGCCCTCTACACGAAGAGCTCAAGCACCAGATCTGGCCCAGTCCCGAAGTACTCCAGGACAAGTTGTCGGAAACGGCGACAGAAGGAGGCAACAGTCAGGAGACGAAAAAGAAGGGGAACAAGAATAATATGAGCATATAACTAGCAATTACAAGTAGAAGTAAATACGTAAGAAGAAGAAGATGGTGATGATAATGATGATCATGATGATGAACAACAACTACAACGACAACAAGGTGATGATGGTGATCATGAAGATGTTTATGTCGACACCGACGATGACGACAAAAAACAATCAGCCTCACCTTCAAGGGTCAGTCTGCAGTATCGCGGAGTTTTGGTCAGCTGAGGAAAAACTTGGCACTGGTATTTCCCCCCCACTTCCTTGACCGACGGAGGTCTTGTGAGCGTGAAGAAATGGCCGATCTTCTTAGTTTCGTCGAAGACAACACCGTCTGCCTTGCTACAGTGTAATTTTCCCGTCTCTCCTATGTTGCAGCTGAGGACAATATCTGAAACGGAAAAGGAACCTAATGAGTAGAACTACTTTCTGCTACTACTGCTGCTACTGCTACTACTTCTACTGATAATAACAATGACAAGCAGAAGAAGAAGAATGGACACTTATTTTGCACATTGTCCTTAAGTCTGCTGTAGGTGCTTTAAAAAAACACATGGATTTATACATAACACATTGCATCAATGTTACGTATACAAACTACACACACACACACACACACACACACACACACACACACACACACACACACACACACACACACACACACACATGCATTATGCACGCACACGCGCGCTCACAAATATGCGCACACACACTAACACAAGCACACACACGCACTTGCACAGAATATATTCGTACACATCCATGCGAATGTGTACACATATACATGTATACACAAAGTCAAGCACACCACAAACGCAGGAGCATATGTCGTTTGGATGGATTTACCACACGGAAACTCATCGCTGAGGGAAAAGGCGAAATTTGAGGCCAGAGAAAGAGGTAAGGGAGTCAGAATGTCAGAGGTGATCAGGGAGTCTGTTCCACGTCTCTCAGGACTGTTAAGAACATTTTCTGTCCGTAGGACTTAGTTTCAGTTTAGGACTTAGCTCTGACGTGAGTCAGATGTGCGACTTCTACTACTGCTACTTCTACTACTGCTATTTCTACTACGGCTACTTCTACTACTCCTACTACAACTACTACCGATTGCTATTACTAGTATTAATGTATATGTCCATGTCATTAACCCAGTTGATATTTTCCGGACATAACAATATATGCCATACATTTGCACACAAGTTGTATGCGTTAAACCTGTCGTCATTTCATGTAGAATATATAGATAGATGCATAGATAGCTAGCTAGATGGATGGGTGGATTCATGCATGTGTATGTATACATGTATATATGTGATGTATACATGTATATATGTGATGCATGCATGTATATATTGATGTATACACATGTATATATG
>NC_134892.1:20599501-20622001 GCF_041734735.1 Babylonia areolata
GGCTCACATCAAGCTCTGCCCCAGGGTGTTAGCTGTGTTACAGAACGGCTGAACAGCACAGGAAGACAGTTCACGAAACGTTTGTGAAAAGAACAGTGAGAGCAGACCTCGTTGTTGGTGATCTAACCTTGGGCTTCGTGTTGAAAGCTGGGCTTGCAGCCAACGACAGCAAACAGTTGTCAGCCTGCAGACAGCCATATTTTATCTCGTGATTTTTTTTCCCCTTCTCTTCGTGTGACTAGTTCCAGTGTGTGTGAGTGAGATAACTGTGGCTGTGTCACTGGTGAGTGGGTTTCAGTTTCAGTTTCAGTTTCAGTAGCTCAAGGAGGCGTCACTGTATTCGGACAAATCCATATTATAAGCAACACCACATCTGCCAAGCAGATGCCTGACCAGCCGCGTAACCCAACGCACTTAGTCAGGCCTTGAGAAAAAGAAAAGAAAAAAAGGTGGATAAATAATAGATAAGCGTACATAGTTTCAGTTTCAGTTTCAGTAGCTCAAGGAGGCGTCCCTGCATTTGGACAAAACCATATATGCTACACCACATCTGCCAAGCAGATGCCTGACCAGCAGCGTAACCCAACGCGCTTAGTTAGGCCTTGAGAAAAAAAAAATAAAAACTGTGGCTGTGTCACTAGTTAGCGGCCTTCAGTCTAGTCAGGTGATATAAGGTACCCCTTTCCCCAGCGGGAGAGGGTTTTTCACTATGATTTTTTGTATGTTTTTATGTCAGAAATCATAATTTACCTGTCCACTGAGTTTAAATTATGGTATGCATGCAGGGGGGCAAGGTGAGTGGGGGTGGGGGTGGGGTAAATATAGGCCATTTTACCTTCTTTGGGCCCTGAAAATAACTTTTGGGGGTATATGTGTTTGAAATGCCACAATATCCACATATTTCATCACACAGTTAATTTCTTTATGTCTGCAGAAAGGGACTAGCTATTCCATGAATGGCATTAAAATTCGATAAGTGTAATAATAGCTTTTCACGTGATCAAATACTTCCCGTGTACTGCAAATGCTCAAAACGCCAGCAGCCTGATCATTTGACGAAGGATTTCCTTATCAGCTGGTATGACTAGGCACTGTATTAGAACACATTCGTGTTACAGTATGTAGTGTTACATTTAATCAGTCTGATTTGCATGGTTTATGTCCCAGCCGACCACAAGGGCCACAATGTAAATAGAATAGAATATGTCTTTATTACCATGTGTACCGGGGTCACAAGGAATATTTGGGGGGTGGGGGGGGGGATTGTACATAACAAGGTACGAGCATAAATCGAAAATCATACACAAACACAGATACAGTAGAAGTTAGGATACATACAAGTGCATATCAACATAAAAACTTGAGCATACTCACACATGCACGCACTGCGCACACACACACACACACACACACACACACACACACACACACACGCACGCACACACGCACGCACGCACACACACGCAACCACACACACCACACACACTCACACACATACACACACACACACACACACACACACACACACACACACACACACACACGTTTGAACAGAAGCTGCATATTACATGTGGATGGAGCTGATGACTATATCTTCAGGTTGATGTTGTTGATACATACAGACATACAAATATATGCATATATATATATATATACGCATACATATACAGACACATACATCTACATTTACACATGCATACATACATACACACATATAATGTAAAATCATCACAGGTAATATCATAGTCTCACATCACATAGGCCCAAAATCACCGCAAGATGAAAACATACACATTTACCCAAGTCAAAGAACATACAGAGGAAAACCTCCTCATTTTCTCGGGAACACTGGGTCAGTCACCGTCACGTGCGTTCAACAGTTGTCGAATTGTAATTTGAGCGAGAGGGTAGGGGTGGGGGGTGATACAGAGACAGAGACAGACAGACAGACAGAGACAGAGTAAGTGAAACAGACAGAGGCGGAGAAACAGAGAGAGGGAGGGAGGGAGGGGGGATACAGAGACAGAGACAGACAGCCAGCCAGAGAGAGAGGGCGAGGGGGTAAGAGGGGAAAGAGGGGATATATATATATATATAGAGAGAGAGAGAGAGAGAGTGAGACCAGTGGAAACAAGAGAAACGATGTGAGAGGAAGATAGAGAGAGGAGAGAGAGAGAGAGATTAGTTCGGACAATTATTCCTGCATTTAACCATGTGGACGAATATAGAATAGAATAGAACGGAATAGAATATGTCTTTATTACCAAGTGTCCCGGGGTCACAAGGAATATTGGGGGTGGGGTGGGGGGGGGATAGTACACAACAAGGTGCGAACATAAATCGAAAATCATACACAAACACAGATACGGTAGAAATTAGGATACACACAAGTACATATCAATATAAAAACCTGTGCATACTCTCGCATGCACGCACTGCACACGCGCGCACACTTGCACGCACGCACGCACACACGCACTCACACACACACACACACACACACACACACACACACACACACACACACACACACACACACACACACACGTTTGAACAGAAGCCGCATATTACATGTGGATGGGACTGATGACTAGATCTTCAGGTAGATGGTTGTTGGTTGCACAATTCTATTCATCATACTTGATTTGTTCGAGAGACAGGGCACTGACTGCTTTGGGGAAAAATCTATTGGCGAAGCGATTGGTTTTCGTCCTTATACTTCTATACCGTCGACCAGAGGGGAGCATCTCGAAAATCCCAAAAGCTGGATGTGATTCGTCCTGGCTGATTGACTTTGCTTTTTTGAGCAGCCGCTTATATGTGTCCTAGAGAAGGTAGATCAGCAATACGTGGCACCATACAGTGGTGTAGAAAGAACAAATTCACTTATCAAGTATACGTATCAAACGTTAGAGGTGCACTCAGTTGCAGGTCAGTCTTGATTTTTTTTTCTTCTGCTAATCTTCAAAGCTTCTGATATAAATTTTGCCATCGAGTTGATCACCTCGTAATAAATATATTTTCGTTTTGCAGATTCATTAAAAAAAAAATTGCACATTTATTTCTGAAATCAAACATGAAAAAAAAAATTCATCATCGACATCGAGTTACTTAAAGGGCATGGATAATCTATGGACGAACCAGCATATTCATTTTGTTGGCATTAAAGCCAAGTGGTCTTTTATCTTAATCGTGCAAGTGTTCTACGATGCCGTTTCGTTATAACAGAAAAAAATCAGCTTGGAATATACTTTTACATCAATGGAACCAGCTGTACTTATCCTTACTTTCTATGTCAGGATGCCAGTTTTGTTAAATATATCAAGCAGTCTGGATCTTAAATCTGAAAAAAAGTTTACTCATAACCTACACGTTGGCACACCCACACAACTCCAAACCCGTTTTCTGACAAAAACGTTTCTTATACAAGAAGCCCAGTTTTCTTGTCTTTCTCCTGTTTGGATGAACGTAATATTGTATGCCTGTTTACAAAGTCTACTTTGAGGCAATTTCAACAGTTTAAATCAATACTTAATACACTCCACAAAAGTTTTCACAAACAAAGAACATCTCCCTGTTTTACCACAAAGTATTGTATTTGAAGCATACATTGGAACACCTAGAAACGTGTAACTGCAAAAAAAGAAGTATGTACTCTTTCCATTTGCTTATTTTTGTATCATCCCTCCAGCAGCAGCTCACAAAAATTTACAACTCTCAGTTCATATATGATCATGATACCATTTCTCACAAGGAGACAGGTGACCTCCCACGAGGAAAACCATAACTATTATTTTATCAAGTTTCGGTTAAGCACAAACAATCAGCTTCTTGTCCAAGCACATTTAACTGATTCTGAAGTCCCAAAATCGCTCCAGACAAAAGAATTACACCATCAGAAAACAGTGAGAAAAATATTTCAACAGCTTTCGGAATAAATGGAATACTATGTATAAACATTTTTCCTAGTAATTCAACTGCTGATTCATTAATAAAAATTCAAAAACATATTTGGATACAACAAACGTTCACACTTTACTCCAAAAGGATACCAAAAAACCACACACACACCAAAAAACAACAAAGTTAAATTAAGCACACTTATCGGACATAGTAACATGCAAGCTTGCACTAAATCATACACACCCGTCAGACATTTATACAGCCTGCCATTTACGCCATTCTAAGAACATTCCATAATATGTTATGGTTTACAGAATCAAAGGCTTTTTTTAAGTAAAAAAAAAAACCTATGTAGAGTTTCATATTGGTTGACAAATACTTCTGCACTAATGCGCGCTTTGTAAAGATGTGATCAATGACATTAAAATTAGCTCTAAATATCACTTGTTCCTCAATACTTTTTCTCAGTCTGCCCACTTAGTTAATCTCTTATCTAAGATATATGCATACTATTTACATATCATACTTATAAGAACTATTCCACAATAGTTGTCAGGGTTTTTAACGTTACCCTTTCGTGTAATGGTACAATGGTGGATTGTGGTCATTACAAGGTCCTACTTTCAGAACGTTTCTTGAATAAAAAAAAAAAAGTAAGAAAACCAATAACGCTGGCATGTTTTAACATTTCCCCGACAACCTGATCTGGACCGGCACTTTTCCCACACTTCTTGATGGCTGCAATGATTTCTTGAAATTGGGTACAGGTTCATTACTTTCATGATTATTATCACCATTAATTAACTCACTCCATACGAACGGCGAAAGAGACGGCGTTAACAGAGTTTCACCCCAATTACCACCATCAAAATATTGCAAGTGGAAGGCTCTTCTACTGAAGAGGTGTTTGTTGACAAAGATACCACACAATTCTGACGACGGAAGCTAAAGGTTGGGTCATTCAGACACCCACTGGACATCCGAGGGGTCTGTGTAGAGGAGAAGAGAGGACTGGCCGTACTGAGTGAGTTGACATCACCACTAACATAATTGTCAGTTTCTGTAGTAGGAACAGTCACATCATCATAAAAAAATACCTACAGTGGGAAAAGAAAAATCAAACCATGCTGAAATGACTTTTCGAATAATCAGTTTCATCTATTAACTGTTCGTATCGATGACCAACATGATTTCGATTCATTGAGAGAGGGGTTGTTGGGGGAGGGGGGGAGGAAGGGAGAGAAAGGTGGCAGATACAGAGAGAGACAGAGACAGAGACGAAGAGACACACACAGACAGAGACAGGGACCACTATTTTGACGTGTGTGTGTGTACGTGTGTGTGTATGTGTGTGTGTGTGTGTGTGTCTGTGTGTGTCTGTGTCTCTGTGTGTCTGTGTGTGTGTGTGTGTGTCTGTGTGTGCCTGTGTGCCATTGTCTGTGTATGTGTGTATCTGTATGTGTGTGTGTGTTTCAGTGTGTGTCCACGTCTGTGTGTCTGTGTAGAGGCACGTAATTGAGTGCATACATGACCCATTGCCTGTCTGTATCTCTCGCTCACTCTGTTATCTATTTTATCAGGAGCAGCACGAGACAACTTTAACCAATTGTCTGCTGATGACGAAAGTGCTTATCAGTGAAGGACCATCGTCTCCCTGTGGTAAGATTGGGTGTGCTGTCAGGATTGTCAGTCACTGTTGTTTATCCAGATCTTGTATGTCTTCGGGTGGCCTTGTATTTTTCTTGAACAAAAATGAAATTACCATGCTTAAAAATTCACACACACACACACACACACACACACACATATATATATATATATATATATACACACACACACACACACACACACACACGTACACACACACACACGCACACACATACACACACACGTACACACACACAAACACACACACACACACACACACACTCACACACACACACACACACACACACACACACACACACACACACACACGACTATTAATTTCACTTCCATGCTGCAACACTGTTCTCATTTCACCAACTGTTCTGCAGACAGACCAGGTTGAGAGGTCGGTGTGACCCAGCCACTTATCTCTGCTGTACTTCACTTCAGCTGACACTGACAACCTTCCCTCCCACTCCGCCCCCACCCTCCCTCTGTGTGTGTGTGTGTGTGTGTGTGTGTGTGTGTGTGTGTGTGTGTGTGTGTGTGTGTGTGTGTGTGTGTGTGTGTACGTGTGTGTGTGTGTGTGTGTACGTGTGTGTGTGTATATACGTGTGTACGTGTGTGTGTGTGTGTGTTCTCTCTCTCTCTCTCCCCCTTCTCCCTCCCCCCTCTCTCTCTCTCCCCCTTCTCTATCCGTCTCTTTCTCTCCCCTCTCTCTCCCTCTCTCTCTCCCTCTCTCTCTCTCTCTCTACACCCCCCCTTTCTCCGTGTCAGTTACACAGGGCGAACTGATTATTTCCCTGTTGTGTTTGTCCCAGCTCTTTGCAGTTGATTTTCTGACACTGTTGGTGGAAGGCCCAACCTGCCCGTTTCATGAGTTGTTTTTTTTTATATTATTCAAATAAAACGAACAGAAACTTTTTGGAATGAACGTCAGCATGATAATTTGTTTAGGGGTGGCTGGGTATGGTGTTGGGGGTATGCTGATAATCTTCGCTGCAGTTCTCAAACTTTATTTGTAGACTTTCCAGCTGTTGGTGTAATGTCTTAGGAAGAAAAGTTACATTTTCTTTTCTTTCTGACACTTATACTTTCACATGATGAGTGATATGTACATCGTAATTCAGCTCAAGTGAGTGACTGGATTATTCTTTTTTTTCCCTTTCACTTGTGTACTAACTCGTCAAATGTTTCTGACTTAACTGCTTCCCTTTTATGATGATAAAAAATATGTAGTACTCGTGCAACGGGATATGGTTTATTCATCTATCTTTTTAAACATCATACTTACTGTTTTGAAATGTTGTATTTTTCTTACCTGAAAATGTCTTTAACGTGATTATGGATATATAGAATATAGTAACCAAGGAAGAGTATACTGGTTATTCATTTCTTTTTGAATTTTGTTTACCTGTTAAAAAATCATTTGAATGAACCTAAAGAAAACCATCTGTTTTATTGCAACAGGCAAAAAAATCTTTTGAACGGAACTGAAGTGAGAAATCAATACTTCTCAATCTTTCTCCAAATCAGTATGAGCCAAATGAGGTATTTCTGTTTTAACTGCAGCAGACAGTAATGTCTTTGCAGAAAACTGGATTGAATGGCATTGTATTGTATTGCATTGTATCGTAATGTATTGTATTGTATTGTGTCATTGATTTTGTCACAACATATTTCTCTGTGTGAAACTGAAAACTAGAGCCCCGCCCCCTCTCTCTCTGTCTCTCTCTCTATGTCTCTCTGTCTCTTTCTCTCTCCTCTCTGTCTTTCTGTCCCCCACCTCTATGTCCCTGTCTCTCTTTCTCTTCCCCTCTCTTTCTCCACCTCGCTGTCTCTCTCTCTCTCTCTCTCTCTCTCTCTCTCTCTCTCTTGGTCTCTGTCTGTCTCCCCTCCTCTCTTCTTCCCACTCTCTCTCTCTCTCCCTCTCTCTCTCCCTCTCTCTCCCTCTCTCCCCTTCTCTCCCCCTCCTCTATCTCTCTGTCTCTTTCTCTCTCCTCTATCTTTCTGTCCCCCTCCTCTCTGTCTCTTTGTCACTGTCTCTCTTTCTCCTCCCTTCTCTCTCTTCACCTCGCTGTCTCTCTGTCTCTCTTGGTCTCTGTATCTGTCTCTCTCCCTCCCCCTCTCTCTCCCACTCTCTCTGTCTCTCCATCTGTCTCTCCGTCTCTCTCCATCTCTCCCCCCTCGTCTCTCTCTCTCTTGGTCTCTGTCTGCCTGTCTCTCTCCGTCCCTCCCTCTCTCTCTCCCACTCTCTCTGTCTCTCCCTCTGTCTCTCTCTCTCTCTCCCTCTCTCCCTATCTCTCCGCCCTCCTCTATCTCTCTGTCTCTGTCTCTTTCTCTCTCCTCTATCTTTCTGTCCCCCTCCTCTCTGTCTCTTTGTCACTGTCTCTCTTTCTCTTCCCCTCTCTCTCTTCACCTCTCTCTCTCTCTCTCTCTCTCTCTCGGTCTCTGTGTCTGTCTGTCTGCCTCTCTCCCTCCCCCCCCCTCTCTCTCCCACTCTCTCTGTCTCTCCATCTCTCTCTCTCCCTCTCTCTTCACCTCTCCCCATCTCTCCTCTCTCTCTCCCTCTGTGTGTCAAGAACTCTGGATGTGTTCTCAGCGCTGTCCTGTCCAGCCCGAAAAAGAGTCATGTCTGGGGAAGTGAGCAACGTGAATGACCGGTCTGTGTCAGTGTGGACTGACGGTGCTACGTTTCCTGAAGGTACGTGACTGGACGTTTCCACTTCTATCTCAGCAGTACACGTAATCATCATCCATCATGCTGCTGAACGGTCACGCAAGACAATACTACATTTGATGATTATGATGTTAATGATGATCACAATTATAACAACAACAACTACAATAACAAAAGTAACAGCGGCAGCAACAGCAATAGCAAGAAGAAGAAGACGAAGATGAAGAAGAAGAAGGAGGAGGAGGAGGAGAAGAAAAAGAAGTGGAAAAGAAGAGGAGGAGGAGGAGAAGGAAAAGAAGAAGAAGGAGGAGGAGGAGGAGAAGAAGGGGAAGGAGGAGGAGAAGGAGGAAAAGAAGAAGAATAAGAAAAGAAGAGGAGGAGGAGGAGGAGGAGAAGAAGAAGAAGAAGAAGAAGAAAAGAAGAGGAGGAGGAGAAGAAGAAAAAGAAGAAGAAGAAGAAAAGAGGAGGAGAAGAAGAAGAAGAAGAAGAAGAAGAAGAAGAAGAGAAGAAGAGGAAGAAGAAGAAACCAGAAACTTTTAATGACGACAGGGAAACTTCAACAGACCTGTACCATGATCATGAATCCATAAACAGCCGGTCGTCGTGGTCTGCTTAGACGGAACATTTAGTCTCCGGCACACACCTTTCAGTGTGACAAACTTAAGTTTCCGATGATGAGGGAAAGTAGTGGATGAAAAGGCTGTTACACGTGTCAGTACCGGCACGCCCCCTTCCCCTCATCAGTCACGTTTTCCGTTCCATTATTGCAGTGTTTGACATCAGCAGGGTTGACACGTGAGCCATGAAGGCTTCGCCTCTTGTTTTCCTTTTGTTCGTGATTCACTTCTGGTGCTTCAGTCCCCTCCTCGTGTTGTGGGGCTGGTGTACAGC
The DNA here is from genome assembly GCF_041734735.1 of Babylonia areolata. NCBI lineage: Eukaryota > Metazoa > Mollusca > Gastropoda > Neogastropoda > Buccinidae > Babylonia > Babylonia areolata. The sequence goes on from NC_134892.1 coordinate 20,608,623, forward strand.
ACACACACACTCACACACACACACAACACACACACGCACACACACACACACGCACACACACACACACACAAACACACACACACACACACACACACACACACACACACACACACACACACACACAAACAAACACACAAACACAAACACACACACACACACCACACACACACAAACACACACCCGCGCCGCGCACACACTCACACACACACACGACACACATACCACAAACACAACACACAACACACACGCACACACCACCACACACAAACATACACACCGCGCCCGCGCACAAAAACCCCGCACACACAACACACACACACAAAATCACAACCAACAAACACACACAAACACCACTGACCAATTTCTTTGTACCTTGCTTATCTATGTACCCTCTTGATCCGTGTTGCTTTGTCTTCTCTGTCTTGTCCTTCTTTTCTCGTCTTGTCTCGTCCTGTCTTGTCTTGTCTTGTCCTGTCCTGTCTTGTCTTCTCTTGTCTTCTCCTGTCTTGTCTTGTCCTGTCCTGTCTTGTCTTCTCTTGTCCTGTCTTGTCTCGTCTTGTCTTGTCCTGTCTTCTCCTGTCTTGTCTTGTCCTATCTTGTTGTGTCTTGTTTTTCTCCAGGGCCAGGGCGTTATGGCACATGTAAGGAGACACCAGCTGACTACACCATCTTGGTGGTGGGCAAGACAGGCAGTGGAAAGAGCAGGCTGTGCAACCTCATCCTGGGAGAGGAAGGGTTCAAGGTGGGTCGTGGGATGTCAGCCACCACCACGACCGCCAGCAGTCACGACGTTGTCAAGGGCAACATACGAATCAAGGTACACACACATACATACATACACACATGCATGCATGTAGCGGGGTGGTGGGGGTGAACGGGCGGGTAGTAATAAGGATGTGGTTGGGGTGTGGGTGTGGTAGGGTTGTGGAGGAGATTGTTGGGTGGGTACTCTGGGTGTTTGTCGCCACCAGCACTTCACCGCGTGTTTCGCTTGTTTCTGGAACGATGCCAAGTGCATGTGCACGTGCGAGTGCACACACACACACACACACACACACACACACACACACACACCACTCGCGCGCACGCACACACACACACACACAGATATACACAGACATACACAGGGACAGAGCTTCTTCCGATATTACATCATTCGAACACCTATCAACAACGACTGCTGTCTGTCACAGGCTTTGAGGTTTGTCATCAAGGTATCATTGAAGCGCTTGCAGGGTCTTCCAAGTTCGCGGTGGCCTTCCTTCAGCTGGCCATACAAGAGCATCTTCGGGGACCAGGTACTATGTGTCAAAAAGCATAAAAAATCCAAAACAAAATGTTTGGAAAAGGTAGGAAGCTGGAAACCCCGCCAATATAAAAAGAACAGGCATTCTTCACACAATCGGGAGACGTGCTGGAATTCAATATACACGGTTTCCGAAACATCACAGCAACGATGCCAGTCCTACTGCGTCCATCAACACGAAACGGCAACGTCACAAAACCTGGAATCAGGCCATGAAGCGATTCGTGTCGTGTCGGTTGTGTTTCGTCCACGATATGGAGTGGCCTTGACCCAGAGTCAAACGCACGTGCGTGTAAATTTCCCGCCAAGATTTTGACAAAATGCCGTCTGTTCAAGATAAACTTGTGGTTGAAGCGTTGATTGAATCGGTCAGTCGAAAGTACTAATGGAACTTGACCTCGTAAAACATAGGCTCTTTCACCAGTTTATGATAAACATCTTGTCACTGGCGCTTTTTAAACATCGAATCTACCTAAAACCGATGTCTTCTATACTTCAGTGGGGGGTGGGGGGCGGATGGGGGAAGTGGGAGGGGATGGAGGGGGCTTCATTAGAACACCTATCAACAACGACTGCTGTTGATTAGCAATAAGGTCTTAGTAACCAGTTAGGACCCACATGAAGACACAACAGAAGGCGGAGTACTGTTGCACAGTTTTGTTTATACGTATTCATGAATCAGGGTTTCGTGACGGATACAGCCCACGCCATGTCGGTGGTGTTTCGGTGCCGTGTGTGTGGAATTCCAGCTGAAACAACTGAATGAAGCCCATCTGTTCAAGGTGGTGGACACCCCAGACATCACCAACCTCGGATTGAACGACCAGCAGAAAGGTCAGGAGGTGTACAAATGGCGACAGCTGACCGAGTCCAACCCGTCCATTGTCCTTCTCACCGTCCGCTGTGACATCCGCTACACGCCGGAAGAGCACGCCATCTACCGGGAGATCATGGCGCTGTGGCCCTGGCTGAAGAAACGACTGATGGTGGCCTTCACCTTTGGAGACCGTCAGGACGTGCCCTTGGAGCTGGAACTGCAGACAGTGTGTCCTGAGCTGAAGAGCGTGCTGAGTGATGCTGGCAATGAGTATGTCGTCTGTTACAAGGTGAGGATGGGCAATCATTGCCACTGCTGTCTTGAGTTTTGTTGTTAAATGCTCTCTCTCTCTCTCTCTCTCTCTCTCTCTCTCTCTCTCTCTCTCTCTTTTTTCTCTCTGTCTGTCTCACTTTTCCCCTCTCTCTGTCTCACTTTCTCTCTCTGCAAAAGATTTCATTATTCGTAAACTTATATTCTGATGTATTTGCGTATTCAGGTCTAAACTGATAACAAGCATTTTCAGATACTTTTGTTTTTTCTCTGTTTTTTTGGTGTCATTCCATTCTGTTGAGGTAGAAATAAACTCTTTTGTTGTACAAAAATGTTAACTTCACTTCGAATATGCTAGATATTTAAATGCAATTGAAATTTGGGGAAAAAAGCCCAGATTCAGAATTTTCGTTCATTTCTCTGCGTGTGTGTGTGTGTGTGTGTGTGTGTGTGTGTGTGTGTGTGTGTGTGTGTGTGTGTGTGCTAGAATTCCTTTTATTTACTACATCTAAATCCCAAGTTTTTTCAATGCGTGAGCACTTTTTTTTTTGTTTTATGAAATTATCTGGAGCTGGTCAAGTTATGAATTATGTAAACCTGGGCAGGCTTTCAAGGCCAGGAAAGTGCGTTATGTTTGTGCGAAGATCAGGCAGCTGTTTTAATCTTATTTTTTTATTTTAATTTTTAGATGTATATTTTTACAGCACATGTGTTGTAGTAAATATGGATCTGAAACCATTATAAAAATTGTTGCTGTCATTGTTTTCTCATCAGGCTGACGATCAAATGAAAGGCCGACTGACCTCCGAAGTTGTGAACGCTATTGAACGTCGGAAGAGAGGACCGGTGGTCAACAGACCACTACGGCGTGTGTGTCCAATCGTAGGTCTGGTGTGCTTTATTTTGCTCAGCGTTGCCTTCATTCTTTCCTCTTATGATTATGATGATGAGGTACCGCAAGAAGTTGACTATGCTCTCGGTGGGGCAGCTTTTCTGGTTGCTGTCGTCGGATTTCTGTTCGCAACTTGGCTTGTTATTCGGCGGTCAGCCCGACGCATCCTGAACGTGTAACATTTGTTTCACTCTGGCTGATTTTTGTTTGTTTCTTTGTTTGTTTTTGTTCACATGGCGAAATTAACCCTCTCCCCCCCCCCACCCCCCTCCCCCTCACTTCACCCCCACCCTACATCCCTGCTTCTCGCTCCCTCTTCCAGACCCCCCATCTCCTCCCCACCCCTATCTCAACACCCACACCCCCCTGACTAGTAGGATCATTTCGTTTCCAATCTTTGAAAAAAAAAAAATCATCTTTGTTTTTCTTTTTCTCGTAGGTTCACCAGTCGCCTTCATGAAAACTAAAGTGAACATTTTTGAAGACAAATCTCTCACTGCAGAAAGTTTTAAACAAAAGCATGTTCATTTGTTTCTGTTTTTGTGGGGGGTTTTCTCGCGGTTTATATCTCCAGAGCCGGTGTGTTGTCGCTTCTACACCCCACCCCCCACCCCCACCCCCACCCCCTTCCCCTCAGCTCCTCTGACCTCCTGACCCGTGGCCTTTACATTCTTTCTGTCAAGGGGTTAAAGAAATAAAGAGAGAAAGAAAAAAAAGAACAACGGAAGAAGCAGTATATAACACAGTGTGAACAGGACAGGACAGGGCAGGACAGGACAGCACAGCACAGCACAGCACAGCACAACACAGCACAGGACAGAGCAGGACAGCACAGCACAGCACAGCACAGCACAGGACAGGACAGAGCAGGACAGCACAGCACAGCACAGCACAGCACAGCACAGCACAGGACAGGACAGGACAGAGCAGGACAGCACAGCACAGCACAACAACACAGGACAGGACAGAGCAGGACAGCACAGCACAGCACAGCACAGCACAGCACAGCACAGGACAGCACAGCACAGCACAGCACAGCACAACACAGGACAGGGCAGCACAGCACAGGACAGCACAGCACAGCACAGCACAGCACAGCACAACACAGTACAGCACAGCACAGCACAGCACAACACAGCACAGCACAGCACAACACAGGACAGCACAGCACAGCACAGCACAGCACAGCACAACACAGGACAGGGCAGCACAGCACAGCACAGCACAGCACAGCACAACACAGGACAGGACAGTGCAGGACACGACAGGACAGGACAGGGCATGACAGGGCAGGGCAGGATAGGACAGGGCAGGGCAGGGCAGGGCAGGGTAGGGCAGGATAGGACAGGGCAGGGCAGGACAGGGCAGGATAGGACAGCACAGTACAGCACAGGACAGGACAGGGCAGGGCAGAACAGGACAGGGCAGGATAGGACAGCACAGGACAGCACAGTACAGCACAGGACAGGACAGGACAGGGCAGGGCAGAACAGGACAGGGCAGGATAGGACAGCACAGGACAGCACAGGACAGGACAGGGCAGGGCAGGGCAGGACAGGACAGGGCAGGGCAGAACAGGACAGGGCAGGATAGGACAGCACAGGACAGCACAGTACAGCACAGGACAGGACAGGACAGGGCAGGGCAGAACAGGACAGGACAGGACAGGGCAGGGCAGGGCAGGGCAGGGCAGGACAGGACAGGACAGGACAGGACAGGGCAGGGCAGGGCAGGGCAGGGCAGGGCAGGGCAGGACAGGACAGGGCAGGGCAGGACAGGACAGGGCAGGGCAGGACAGGACAGGGCAGGACAGGACAGGACAGGACAGGGCAGGGCAGGACAGGGCAGGATAAGACAGCACAGCACAGCACAGCACAACACAACACAGGACAGGGCAGGACAGGACAAGACAGGACAGGACAGGGCAGGGCAGGGCAGGATAGGACAGGACAGGACAGGGCAGGGCAGGATAGGACAGCACAAGGCAGGACAAGGCAGGAGAGGACAGGACAGGGCAGGGCAGGATAAGACAGCACAGCACAGCACAGCACAGCACAGGGCAGGACAGGACAAGACAGGACAGGGCAGGGCAGGATAGGACAGCACAGCACAGTACAACACAGGACAGGACAGGGCAGAGCAGGACAGCACAGGACAGGACAGGACAGCACAGGACAGGACAGGACAGCACAGGACAGGACAGCACAAGGCAGGGCAGGACAGGACAGCACAGGACAGGACAGCACAAGGCAGGACAGGACAGTAGAGGACAACACAGGGCAGGACAGGGCAGGACAGGACAGGACAGGACAGGGCAGGACAGGGCAGGACAGGACAGCACAGGACAGCACAGGACAGCACAGGACAGGACAGGACAGGACAGGACAGCACAGCACAGGACAGGACAGCACAAGGCAGGACAGGACAGTAGACAACACAGGGCAGGGCAGGACAGGACAGCACAAGGCAGGGCAGGACAGGACAGCACAGGACAGGACAGCACAAGGCAGGACAGGACAGTAGAGGACAACACAGGGCAGGGCAGGACAGGACAGGACAGGGCAGGACAGGGCAGGACAGGGCAGGACAGGACAGCACAGGACAGGACAGGACAGCACAGGACAGCACAGCACAGGACAGGACAGCACAAGGCAGGACAGGACAGTAGACAACACAGGGCAGGGCAGGACAGGACAGCACAGGACAGGACAGCACAGCACAGGACAGGACAGCACAAGGCAGGGCAGGACAGGACAGCACAGCACAGGACAGGACAAGACAGGATAGGACAGGGCAGGGCAGGGCAGGGCAGGATAGGACAGGACAGGGCAGGGCAGGACAGGACAGGACAGCACAGGACAGGACAGGACATGACAGCACAGGACAGGACAGCGTTCACACCAGTCATTCACACGCGTTCACTATTCTAAAACTGAAGAAACTGAAGACCAGGAAGAGGCAGTGGAGGGAGGCTGTCTTGTGAAGAGGTGGGTTTTCAGGCCAGACGTGAAAGAGCTGAGTGTTGCAAGTGGCATGGAAACCAGTGGGTACCTGCCTGACTGGAGAAGGTTCAAACGATGGATGGAGTGAACAGGGACCCGTCTTCATATGTGTTGTTTTCTATACAGCTGTGGTGATTATTCATCTCATTTGATTTTACTTTCTCGTTGCAATAGGCCAATACAAGCCAGGAATCACAGATAAACTGGAATGCATGTGTCTTTCGTTTTTACAGATGTGTTAATGACTCACATATGTCAACAAAAGGAACATATGCTGTGATGTGTGTCCACTGTAAACTTTAACTCTTCCATTTTCTTTGCAACTACAAGTGGTATAGAAATCAAGCGTGGCAGGACGATTGCTATGGATAAGACCTCTGAGGTCATCCTATTTATAGTCATATGGCAAACAAGGTGAAAGATCAAAGGTGAAGGTTATCGTTTGGCAAAATAGAAAAATGCTTCATAGAAGCTATACCTCTCTTCTGATCCTAATCACGCTTCTTCTCTGAAGACCTTGTATTGTCCAGCTCTCCCTGGAGTTTCTTATCATTGCTTGGTAATGTGACTGGTCATGGGTAGAGCATGACCCCTAAATGAATTCAAAATGAGAGGGTAAAGGCCAAGGTCATAACATTATTTGTCGAAAAAGATTCTGTGAGGGAGACGGAGAACGTGTTGTATGTAATCTTTATGAATTTTTTTTTACAATGATTAGTCGGGTGAGTTATATTTTTCTTGTGTATAATCTTTAACAAATGTGTTACAATGATTGGTCATAGTGAGAATACACTTTGTCTTGTATATAGTCTTTGACAAATTAATTTGTTACAATGATTGGTCATGGTGGGAATATAATTTAGCGTGTATATAATCGTTAACAAATTTGTTATGATTAGCCATAGTGAGGTATGATTTGTCTTGTGTATAATCTTCAACAAATGTGTTGCAATGATTGGTTATGGTGGGATTATAATTTTCTTTTATGTGATCTTTAACAAATTTCCCCCATGGGGATACAGTATAAATAGCATCCCCGCCTTCTGAAAATTCTGTGCTAGAAATTTCCTCTTGTTTATCACTCTCTTTGTTTCTGCCTTGCCTTTTTTCCTGTCTTCACTGTTGTCTCCTTTTTCTGCCTTCCCAGTCCATTCCCCTTTCTTTTTCAAGAAAGCCTTGACACTTTTTTTTTTCTCTTTTCCGCAGTCTATGATGTACTCTCTGTGCTTTTTGCTCTGGCGATTAGGTAGTGAGATGTAAACACTGAGATGGGCACCAGCTGTCCATTCTGCAGTGTTATTTGCCTATATGGTCTTTTTATGTATTTTTTGTTTGGCGTTGAAGTATTCTTCTTTTTTTCTTCTGTTTTACGATTTGTTTTAAACTGGGGATGATAAATTAAGCGGAATGGCTGGCGTCCTCAGAAAGATCTCTTCTTATTTGCCATGAGGATCTAAAAGGTTGGGATACTGTGTCATGAAGTGTGTTTTGTGGGTTTGTATTGGTGTTTTTTTTATTTGGGATTTTTGTAGATGTGACAGTTTTGTGTTGACGCGGGTGAGCATTTGTATGGTTTGACAGTCCTGATATGGCCCTGTGCGGTCGGCTGGGCTATTAGCAACAAGAATAAGAATACGAATTTAACAATTTTGTTACAATAATTGGTCATGGTGGGAATATGATTTTCTTGTAAATAATCTTTAACAATTTGTTACAATGATTGGTCATGGCGACAATATAATTTGTCTTGTATATAATCTTTAACAAACTTGTGACAATGATTGGTCAATGATGATAATAAAATCTGTGTAAGCAGACAAAGGTCTGAGGTCAAGGTCAATGTCGGCGCAATACAGCGTATTGGAAAAATGAAGAACCACGTTAGAACTAAGGTTTTTCGTTAAACTTTCATCATAAACGGTTTGAACATGAATGTATTTTACATTTAGATATCAAGGTCAAGGTCACAACGAAGTGTGTGTCTTTTTCTGATGTGATCTGCCTTTTTTTTGGTAACAATCCAATGTTTATTATCAAAATGAGGAAACAAAGAAAATGTCTTGACTGGTGAATAAAGTAGATTCTGCCTTTATTGATTAAAAAAAAAAAAAAACCGCAAAAAAACAACAACAGAGAAACCAAGCACATCCTGAACAAATGAGGGGAAAATAAAGAACTTGCAGTTATGTTTAGATTAAGTGGTTATCAGCTGTGCATGGTGTGTCGGCAGTGTCACCTTCACCACCCACACTTTGTTCCCCTCCCCTCTCCTACCCCTTCATCCCCCCCCCCCCAACCATCCCCCCCTCCCCCCCCCCCCCGCCCCCTCCCACATCCCCTTCTCTCCCTCCACACTTCATCCAAAGTCTTATCTTTTGAGGGTGTGCCGTCACCACGCCCCCCCCCCCTCCCTCCACTCCCTAACAGGCTGTCTTTGTTCAGTGAGTTCGCTGTCACCACGCCACTCTCTCTCTCTCTCTCTCTCTCTCTCTCTCTCTCTCTCCACTCTCTCTCTCCACCCTCCCTCTCTCACCCCCATCCCCTACCGGGCTGTCTTTGTTCAGTGAAGTCGCCGTCACCAGGCCCAGCTGTTGAGACACATGCCGAGCTTACGGTTTTGTTGTTGCGTCAATCCCTGTGCTGAAGTAGATATATATATATATATATATATATATATATATATATATATATATATATATATATATATATATGATAGTCGTGTACGACTATGACCATCATCTGTCTGTCTGTCTCGCTCTTTTTGTCCCTCTCTGTATCTCTCTGTCTCTGTATCGCTATCTCCCCCTCTCTCTCTTTCTCTCCCCCCTCTCTCTCTTCCTCCCTCTCTCTCTCCCTCCCTCCCTCTCTCTCTCCCTCTCTTATGCCATAATGTGTAATGTGAATCGTTTATTTTAATGATACTGTTTGTCAAATGTGTATGGTTGACTGATAACCTCCCTCACCCTCCATCCCCCACTCTGATGTGTAGTGCGGTGTGTGTCGTGTGTGTTGTTTCTCTCATATCACAACACATCACAAGTAAATCGGGTGTATGATCACATGATCTGTAGACTTCATCGTTCCGATGTAATATACATTTACCATGGGTCTGGGGTCTTCGTTTTGCCATGCAAGGTAAGAAGACGTCAAAACCCAGTCTTTGTTTAACCTTTAAAATCTACCTTGAGAACTAATTTGTGCATGGGGAAGGGGGGAGAGAGAGAGAGAGAGGAGAGGGAGGAGGGAGGAGAGGGAGAGAGAGAGGGGGGGGGGAGACACGACAAGACAAGACAAATTCTCTATTTCGAGGATAATATGTAAGCACTGGTGTGCGTTTTTACATCCAGTCTCTGCCCTGAATAGGGTCTGCACTACACAATACTAAATAAAATGAAAGCATGAAAGCATGGTGTTAGTAGAGATACATAACAGGGAAGAAAAAATATTTAAAAAAGAACAATTATGCTGACATTTTACGCAATGGACAACTTGGAAATACTTCATGTTCTGCTTATTAACGTGTTGTATGTGAATATCTAAATACGTGTTAACTAGGTTTGTTTCAATGAACATTGTCGAAGCACTGTCCAAACAATTAATTCAGAAAGCATGGAAGGCAGATGATGGCAAAATCGATCACCATCATGTCTTTATGTAAAAAGAACGGTATGAAATACATCTTTTTCTTTGGAAATGAACCGGTATTTGCAAATGTGACTCACGAACCCTGGCGCAGTAGACACGTCAGTTTAGCGTGGGAAAGAAAATGTATCTGGCTTGAGTATGAAGGTGGCAAAATGAAGTGCATCAGATAGTCATAAAGAGCAAAGACTGCCTGGAAGATGAAAATGGGTCAGTCTCCAGAACTTTGTTGGAAATGGGGGTCTCTCAGTCTGATTCAGTATAAGCATGTGTTTACAATGATTATTCAAATGTTTCACATGTTATCAGGATTGCAATTCATTGGAGAAATGTTTGCAACAATTTTGTGAGAATCTGTTTTGTTCTTGTGTCTTAAATGTGTTGACAATTATTAAAAACAACCAAAATTTCGGCGCCATTTTGTGACATGGCAAAGTGTCTGAACATGAAGTGGTCAGAAACAAATACGTACAAACTTTATTAAAATCCAGTACATACAGATCTGATCTATATTCATTTGTTGTGATAATAAAACAGTGATCATCAATAAAAATGGTACATTAAGTTTGAAATATTACGCAAAAAATCCGCGTGACAGACGTAAACAACCCGTTCGTCTTGATGTGTTTTGTTGGGTTTTGTTGTTGTTGTTGTTGTTGTTTTTTATTCATCCAAAGGCAAGCACATACATGAATACACTACACGTTCTTTACTTGCAGCAGGTGGTCAACACATCTATCTTCTACAGCACATGCACTCATTTTCTGGGGGGAAAAAAGTCTATTCAACTATTTAAGTGCAATCGACGTCGCATATTAATTTTCAGTTCTGCTTTTCAGTGTTACTTTTGTACATGTAAACGACCCAATGAAAATATACATGTAAACAAAATTAGAACTGTTTTCACATAAATCATGCGGATTCATCGCTGGAAAGCGTAAATCGGTTTGACAAACACCCTTCAATCGTGTGTGTTTGAACACAGATTCAGAGAATGTGTTGTTTCCGACAGCGTGTGAAGTGTACATATGTTACACGGAAATCTCCGATATGTTCATTCGCACCCCGTGGTTACTTTTTTTTTTTTTAATAAACTGTGTATGTTAATTTCGTCGTTGTAATGGTTTGTTAGTACATTTTTCTCTCATCCGATTAAGCTTAGACACAATCACTGTTTCTGACACATGGCGAGATGCGGTAATATTCGGATACTGGCGGAAGATTTCGAACCAAGTCAACGCATGTAGTTCGGTAAGACTGCTTTCAGATGAAGACTTGTTGCATCAAAAGTTCCAAACAACAAAGTTCAAAGAAAATCACCCCCTTAAATTGCCTTGATTTTGACTTTTGCTGTCTGGTGAAATTTTTCACGAAATTATGTAGTTTATCAGTTCACAAGACATACGAAGTGTGGAACGAAAAAATTCGTTGTATACGAAACACGTCAGTCGCTACGCGCTTATTGTTTTGCAGAATTTGGTCAGAACAGCCATATTTTACATCGCACAAGTTCTGAAAAGCCTAACTATACATTGATTGTGAATGAACTGCTTAAAATTAATTACGTTTGAAGCATTTCACGTTTAGTAGTGCTTGAGATGAAGTCAGGTGTCACATTCGGACACGGAACACATGTTCTTCGGTTTTGCTTTACGTGTAGTTGTTGTTTGTTGTTAGTGCTATTGTTGTTGTTGTTGTTTGGTTTTGTTTTTTCTCATAGTCTTTATTACATTTTGTTTTTCTGCAATCCTACATATTTGTTCACTGTGAGAATAACGCTATCAGTTTTCTGTTGATTGATCGAACAGAAAGATACAAAGAATCCGGTGTTTTTAGCACAATTCTTCAGATAAAGAGGAAAACTTTTGTCAAGTGATATAAATTATACAATTCCCATTTCATAATAAGATGAACAGTAGTACTTTAAACAGTTAAACACTGAGGAGAATTGGTGTAAAAATGGAGTGCCTGCAGTGTTTCTGAAAAATAAAATCATCCAGGGTGGGGAAGTTAGTTTAGGTATTTTGGGTTCTATGTTACATATGTCATAAGGTTTTAGGCAATCATTAATAAAAATTCATAATTTTGCACAGGCTTTGTTTGAATGCATTGCATGGACTACGGATTGCATGGTAGATTCATTACTATCATTATTATAAATCCTGTAATTCAAACATCTGTGTCGGGAAAGTTAGTTTTAGGTAAATTGGATTCAATGTTACACGTGTTACAACAAAGTTTTACATCACCTTCACCTTCACCTCTCCCGTAGTCTGGGTTCAGACCGTTGGGGCACCGCTGCTGACCTGGCCACCACTCCTCTCCACTCTTCACGGTTTTCTGATTTCCTCAGGGCGTCACCGAGCGTCAAGCCTGTCCACCCCCGGATGTTGTCTTCCCATCTCTTCTTCTGCCGTCCTCTCCTTCTGCCTCCTTGTACGGTGCCTTGCAGGAACGTTTTGGCAAGACCAGATGATCGGGAGATGTGTCCATACCATCTAAGTTTGCGTTTTTTCACTATGGACAGAAGGTCTTCGTAGGGTCCAATACTTTGCTGGATTCTGTTCTTCACTTCCGTGTTAGTGATGTGGTCTCTGTAGGAGATGCCAAGTAGTCTACGAAAGCATCTCATCTCGACAGCTTGGATTCTTCTCTCGATGTCTGCAGTCAGGGTCCAAGTCTCGCAGGCGTAGAGCAATATTGATATAACCAGGGAACGCATCAGTCTGATTTTTGAGCTGAGAGCGATGTTTTTGTTGTTCCAGATGGTGTTCAGCTTGTTGAGTGCCGTTGTTGTTTGGGCAATTCTCGAGAGTACTTCTGGTTTAGATCCTTCATCTGACACGATTGCTCCCAGATATTTGAAGCTGTGGACTGTTTTAAGCTTTTCGTCGTTGACTTTGATGTCAATGCTGATGCCGTTGGTGTTGTTAGTCATCAGTTTGGTTTTCTCCGCACTGATTTGCATTCCATACGATGTGGAGGCTTTGTCTAGATGTTTGACCAGGCTTGCCAGTTCTTCTTCTTTTCCAGCCAGTCCATCAATGTCGTCGGCAAAACGTAGGTTTGTGATTGTTCTGCCGCCTATGCTGACTGTTCCTACATGCTCTTCCAGTGCGTCAGTCATTATTCTTTCTAAGAAGATGTTGAAGAGTGTTGGGGAGAGTAGGCAGCCTTGTCTCACTCATTAATAAAAATTTCCCAGTACTACGTGCCGCATGTGAAGTCTCCCAACGACGGACCAGGCGGAGGAGGAAACCTTTCCCAACGGCTGTGAAGGCGGAAGAGGATGACCAAAGGGCAGGGGGAGCTCTTATCCTTAGTTGGAAGTCCTCCCAGGAGACGGAACTCCGAAGAAAAAACCTGCACCTGCTGAGGTCCCCCTACACGTGGCAATATCTGCACCTGTGGGACTGTGAGCGTAAAAATAAAGTCACCTGTGCTGGTATG
>NC_134892.1:20632001-20667001 GCF_041734735.1 Babylonia areolata
GAACGTTGACAGGGTCATGTACACTCCCTGATGCAGAGAATCGACCCTTCGGAGGCTCGCAAACTGGCAAGAACGTGGCCAAGAGCTACCGGGCCACTAGTTCCAACAACAATCTGCCTCCGTGTCGCATCTGCGCAGACGCAGCATCTGGATTCCACTACGGTGTCAACTCGTGCGAAGCGTGCAAGAGGTTCTTCCGAAGGGCTTTGAAAAGGAAACGTCATTTCAAGTGTAAAGGTAACCTTATTTTGTTAAAGATATATTTCTTAAACTGTATCAGGCATTGGTTAGATCACAAGTAGAATATGGTAATATTGTGTGGCACCCATACCTCAAGAGGCAATATACAGCTATAGAAAGGGTACAAAGAAGAGCAACTAAGTTATTAAAAGAACGCAAATCTATGAGCTATCAACAGAGACTTATATACTTAAATCTACATTCATTTAAGAGTAGAAGGCTAAGAGGGGATTTAATAGAAACGTACAAAATGTTAAATTGCTATGATGAAGTCAATGTGAATAATGTTTTTAGAATGTCAGATTATGAGAGTACAAGAAATTCAATGTTGTTACATTGTTATATTCTTTAGCAGTTGCATGATTTCAAAGTGACAGTAAAAAAAAATATGTAACAGATATAGAAAAAAAAACAACCTTTTATCACTTTGACATGAACATACGCACTGGTGTGTGTGTGTATGTATTTGTATGTGTGCGCGATGCGTGTACATATATCATATTAATTCGCTTGTGTGCCTGCGTGTGTGTGTGTGTGCGTATGCGCGCGTGTGTGCTCGTGTCTGTCAGGAGGCAACAAGAACTGCGTGATCAAGGGAAAGAAGAACAGCCTGTGTGGCTACTGCCGCTACTCGCGCTGCCTGGCACTGGGCATGTCCAAGACGGCCATCAAGACGGGCCGCTACACGCAGGAGAAGCGAGCCCAGGACACCCGCGAGCTGGAGCGCCTCGTGACGGAGCACAGCGCCTGGCGCGTGGCGGAAGCGGAAATGACGCAGGTGGTGCGGGAACTGGTGCGCGCGCACTCTAAAGTGATCACCAACGCCCTGATGCCGGCGGAGACGATGCAGCGGAGGGCTCTGGCGAGGCAGGAAGAGTTCCAGCTGAAGAAGGAGATTTTCGGCTTCCAGGGCATCCTGTCCCCCGAGCAGTACGACGAGGTGTTCCAGGTGACGGGTCTGGACGTGGACGGACGGCAGAAGCACATGACCTTCGTGGCCAAGTGCATCGACGTCTTCGTGCACGGCTACGTCATGTTCGGCAAAGGGGTGCCCGGCTTCCAGGGTCTGTCCCACAGCGACCAGATCAGCCTGCTCAAGCTGGCGCGGGTGGAGGTGTGGTTCCTCGGGGCCTACCGGGGGTTCCTGGGGGACTGCGACATCTTCTACGCCCCCAACAACGACGTGAGGCACAGACAGGAGATGGAGAGGCTGGTCGGGAAGGAGTACACGGACCTGGCCTACAAGCTGGCCCGAAGACTGCAAGCGATGGAGCTGACGTTTGAGGAGGTGGTGGTGCTCAAGGCCGTGTGCCTGACCTTTACGGACCGGTGCGATATGGACGATGGAGCCAAGGTGGAGGAGATCCAGTGGAGGATGACGAGGTGCTTCCTTCACCTGCTGGGCAAGAACCACCCTGAGGATCCCGGGCTTTTCTACAGGGTGATGAACTGCTTGGTAGAGCTTCGCGTGCTGACGGAGCTGTCGAGGAAAGCGCTGGCCAACACGCACTTCAGCGACGCCATCCGGAACAACGCTGCGCTGTATGACTTGATCCTCGTCTGACTGATGACCAGGAAGAAATTCACTGTGGTTTCTGTTGTTGTTTTTTTAATGATGATGGAGTCTCCCGTCGGACCGACGGATGAGTAGGCAGGCAGGCTTATCTGTCGGTGTGTCTCCTCATATGGGAGAAGAGGCCGATTCTGGATGCACAGCACTTCCCACAGGTGTTGCAATAGAAAATGCCTGACCAGCATAGGTGACTTTTTTTTTTTTCTTCTTTTTTTTTTTAGTGAAGGAGCTGGGCAGTCCCTTCTCCACTCTCTCTCCTACCGACGCTCACAGTCCCACAGGTGCAGATACTGCCACGTGTAGGATGGCCTCGGCAGGTGCAGATTTTTTCTTCGGAGTTCCGTCTCCTAGGAGGACTTCCAGCCAAGGATAACAGCTCCCCCTGCCCTTTGGTCATCCTCTTCCGCCTTCACAGCCGTTGGGAAAGGTTTCCTCCTCCGCCTGGTCCGTCGTTGGGAGACTTCACATGCGGCAGGTAGTACTGGGTTACATGGTACCAGTAGCAAGGGCTATAACCCTGACCTGTCCTGTTTTTTTAATGCATCGACACTAAACAATCGGTGATTTGTACACTACATCTGGAAACATGCCTTTTGTGATTCTCGTCTGACGACCAGGAAATTCGTAGTGGTATTTGGTTGTGTTTTTGGTTTTGTTTTTTTAATGCATCACACTAAACAATCGGTGATTTATACACTACATCTGGAAACATGCCTTTTGTGATTCTCGTCTGACGACCAGGAAATTCGTAGTGGTTTTGGGTTGTGTTTTTGATGTGTTTTTTTTTTTTTTAATGCATCACACTAAACAATCGGTGATTTGTAGTATAAATCAGGAAGCATATATGGATTTTGTTATGCGACACACAATATTGTCGATAAAACGTGTAACTCCACTAATGGTGTTCGTGGAGATACATATATGTACAACATCCCCATATCCATTCTAGCTGCACTGCCCTGGGGGTTTTTTTCTGGTTTTTTGTTTGTTGTTGTTTTGTTTGTTTGGTTTTGTTTTGTTTTTTTGTTTGATTTTTTTTATTGGATGTGATGCTCTTCCTAAATATTTTTGTTTAAGTAATCGTTTGAACCGATTTCCGACCTTATCCGGTATATTGTGGTGTGGTGAATTAACTTGTGAATGTGGTACGAAGAAGTTTTATTCAAATATTTGTAGCGAACAGAGAGTGACTGTCATTAATAGATAGAATCCTGTGATTGTGCGCTAAAAGAGGGGCAAATCTTCGTAAACAATATCAGTGTGATTCTTCATAGAAAGGGACTTTTGCTGCCCCATCATCTGCACCGTTTCAGTGGTATTACCCCCCACGCCGCTCATTTAGATTCCCCCTTACACGGCAACACCCGGGTTCGTCCGTCGCAGTTCCAGCGTCGGCAGTCCACAGGGAACCATCGATGCTAGGTCGCCAGGAGGCCACACACCAGAGGAGACCCTGCACTGCAGCTGAGTCACTTGGGTTTTGTTCAGTGGTGCCTGTTCTGATTTAACGTACTCAGGAAACCACCTACTAAGCCCACTACTAACGACAATAATGGCTTGGGGAAAGTGACTATCTTTGTCAACAATGTCAGTGTAATTCTGCATGGAAAGGGACTATCTTTGTCAACAATGTCAGTGTCATTCTGCATGGAAAGGGACTATCTTTGTCAACAATGTCAGTGTCATTCTGCATGGAAAGGGACCATCTTTGTCAACAATGTCAGTGTGATTCTGCATGGACAGGGACTATCTTTGTGAACAATGTCAGTGTCATTCTGCATGGAAAGGGACTATCTTTGTCAACAATGTCAGTGTGATTCTGCATGGAAAGGGACTGTCTTTGTCAACAATGTCAGTGTCATTCTGCATGGAAAGGGACTATCTTTGTCAACAATGTCAGTGTGTTTCTGCATAGAAAGTGACTATCTTTGTCAACAATGTCGGTGTGTTTCTGCATAGAAAGTGACTATCTTTGTCAACAATGTCAGTGTGTTTCTGCATAGAAAGTGACTGTCTTTGTCAACAATGTCGGTGTGTTTCTGCATAGAAAGTGACTATCTTTGTCAACAGCGTGGGTGTGTTTCTGCATAGAAAGTGACTATCTTTGTCAACAGTGTGGGTGTGTTTCTGCATAGAAAGTGACTATCTTTGTCAACAGTGTGGGTGTGTTTCTGCATAGAAAGTGACTAGCTTTGTCAACAATGTCAGTGTGTTTCTGCATAGAAAGTGACTATCTTTGTCAGCAATGTCGGTGTGTTTCTGCATAGAAAGTGACTAGCTTTGTCAACAATGTCAGTGTGTTTCTGCATAGAAAGTGACCATTTTTGTCAACAGTGTGGGTGTGTTTCTGCATAGAAAGTGACTGTCTTTGTCAGCAATGTCAGTGTGTTTCTGCATAGAAAGTGACTATCTTTGTCAGCAATGTCAGTGTGTTTCTGCATAGAAAGTGACTATCTTTGTCAACAATGTCAGTGTGTTTCTGCATAGAAAGTGACTATCTTTGTCAACAATGTCAGTGCCATTCTGCATGGAAAGGGACTGTCTTTGTCAACAATGTCAGTGCCATTCTGCATAGAAAGTGACTATCTTTGTCAACAATGTCAGTGTGTTTCTGCATCGAAAGTGACTAGCTTTGTCAACAATGTCAGTGTGTTCCTGCATAGAAAGTGACCATTTTTGTCAACAGTGTGGGTGTGTTTCTGCATAGAAAGTGACTATCTTTGTCAACAATGTCGGTGTGTTTCTGCATAGAAAGTGACTATCTTTGTCAACAATGTCGGTGTGTTTATGCATAGAAAGTGACTATCTTTGTCAACAATGTCAGTGGTTTTCTGCATAGAAAGTGACTATCTTTGTCAACAATGTCAGTGTGTTTCTGCATAGAAAGTGACTAGCTTTGTCAACAGTGCCAGTGTGTTTCTGCATAGAAAGTTACTATCTTTGTCAACAATGTCAGTGTGTTTCTGCATAGAAAGTGACTAGCTTTGTCAACAATGTCAGTGTGTTTCTGCATAGAAAGTTACTATCTTTGTCAACAATGTCAGTGTGTTTCTGCATAGAAAGTGACTATCTTTGTCAACAATGTCAGTGTGTTTCTGCATAGAGAGTGACTATCTTTGTCAACAATGTCAGTGTGTTTCTGCATAGAAAGTGACTATCTTTGTCAACAATGTCGGTTTGTTTCTGCATCGACAGTGACTATCTTTGTCAACAATGTCAGTGTGTTTCTGCATAGAGAGTGACTATCTTTGTCAACAATGTCAGTGTGTTTCTGCATAGAAAGTGACTATCTTTGTCAACAATGTCGGTGTGTTTCTGCATAGAAAGTGACTATCTTTGTCAACAATGTCGGTGTGTTTCTGCATAGAAAGTGACTGTCTTTGTCAACAATCTCCGTATGTTTCTGCATCGAACGTGACTATCTTTGTCAACAATGTCAGTGTGTTTCTGCATAGAAAGTGACTATCTTTGTCAGCAATCTCGGTATGTTTCTGCATCGAAAGTGACTATCTTTGTCAACAATGTCAGTTTGTTTCTGCATCGAAAGTGACTGTCTTTGTCAACAATGTCAGTGTGTTTCTGCATCGAAAGTGACTAGCTTTGTCAACAATGTCAGTGTGTTCCTGCATAGAAAGTGACTATCTTTGTCAACAATCTCGGTATGTTTCTGCATCGAAAGTGACTATCTTTGTCAACAATGTCAGTGTGTTTCTGCATAGAAAGTGACTATCTTTGTCAACAATGTCAGTGTGTTTCTGCATAGAAAGTGACTAGCTTTGTCAACAATGTCAGTGTGTTTCTGCATAGAAAGTGACTAGCTTTGTCAACAATGTGGGTGTGTTTCTGCATAGAAAGTGACTATCTTTGTCAACAATGTCAGTGTGTTTCTGCATAGAGAGTGACTATCTTTGTCAACAATGTCAGTGTGTTTCTGCATAGAAAGTGACTATCTTTGTCAACAATGTCAGTGTGTTTCTGCATAGAAAGTGACTAGCTTTGTCAACAGTGCCAGTGTAATTCTGCCGAGTAACACTTTATTATGTTTGTGACAAAGTAAAAGTCTTCGTCATCAACAACAGTCGTGTTTGTGTGAGTGCACGGCTGTTAGGATTTCCATATTATGCGGATTTCCGTATTGTCATTTCAGTGATTTTTTTTTTCCTTTGGTTTTACTTTGTTTCGGTATTAAGGCACGTATTTCGGTTAAACGGCTCCTTGATACCGGCCAGAATATTTTGAACATTGGATTGATAAGTCACACCCAAACATGGGGGTGTGAGTATGCATGTTGTGTGTGTGAGAGAGAGAGAGAGAGAGAGGGAGGGGGAGAGAGAGAGAGAGATCTGTCAGCGGCGTGTTTTTCATGTGTGGTTTTATCTGTACAATAAATA
This sequence comes from Babylonia areolata, assembly GCF_041734735.1. NCBI lineage: Eukaryota > Metazoa > Mollusca > Gastropoda > Neogastropoda > Buccinidae > Babylonia > Babylonia areolata. The sequence goes on from NC_134892.1 coordinate 20,638,206, forward strand.
TTTGTTATTCACTGCATCAGTTGTAGAATGTTGTTTTTTCTGTTGTTTTGTTGTGTGTGTGTGTGTGTGTATGTGTCATCGTGTTGGTCATTCATGGTTTTAAACATGTCGTTTGTCTTGATGATACTGTAAATTTCTTTACAATATTTTCACATGAAAAAAAAAAAAATCAAGAATCAATTCTATTAGCATCTGCACCAAAAACCAGGAAGCAGGTCAACTGGTTTAGTCGGGAGGTTTAGGATTTTTGTCTCTGTGGGTGCGTGTGTGTGTGAAAATAGAAACTGAAAGTTAACATGAAAAGACTGGAAAGAATTAAATGAACCTTTTATATACAAAATTTGACGGGACAAACGTCTCAGTCTTTCTTTGAGATTGATTAATAACTGAAATGCGTCACTGACCAAAAAAAAAAAAAAAAAAAGAAAGATGGTGTCGATTGTGAATATTCTTTCTTGTCTCCTCCTCAGTGTTTCAATGTATCTTTGGATGAACATAATCCTTGCTCTACATTTTCTGTGGTCGTTTCCTTTAGAAGGACGAAGAGCGGAAATTTTGAAAACTAGAATTGTCAATTGTTGTTGTTATTGTATGAAAGAAATCTATGTTTAAATTGCTTTAGATCATTTGTTTCTCTACAGTTCAGGTTTGTTCTCCGCGATTAGCGTTGAAACACTGTCCCTTGATCTCATACAATATGTGTTTAAATTTCTTTAATTCATTCGTTTCTCTAGAATCCAAGTTTGTACGTGACGATTAGCATTGAAACACTCTCCCTTGATCTCATATATATTGTGCGACTCTTGCTGGCTTTATTTTGTTTTAATTCATGCCATTGGCACCAACACTCACGGTGCCGACACAAGATGATGGCATTCGACGTTCAGTATATTATATGACATGTATATACAGTATGAATACTATGATGTTACGTCGGGAAAAGAGACCAATCTGTTGGGAGATATGTTTTGTGTGCGTGTGTGCTTTTAAATTTCCATTTGTATTCCAGAAGTTCGTGTGTTTTATACGACTACCCTACATACACAAAACCAACACACACAAAAACGTACACATCAGAACACGTAAATTTGTCTCATATAGATTTGCATTTGTTCCTTTAAAAAAAAAATCTATGAACTTTCCTAATTTGATCAAGGTTGTTTACTCTTGTATCTATTTATATATTCATTTGTTGACTCACTTGTGTAAACAAAGTGAGTCTATGTTTTAACCCGGTGTTCGGTTGTCTGTGTGTGTGTGTGTGTGTGTCCGTGTGTCTGTGTGTCCGTGGTAAACTTTAACATTGACATTTTCTCTGCAAATACTTTGTCAGTTGACACCAAATTTGGCATAAAAAATAGGAAAAATTCAGCTCTTTCCAGTCATCTTGTTTAAAACAATACTGCACCTCTGGGATGGGCACAAAAATTTATTTTAAAAGAAGCCTAATTATATGCAAACTGCATTTACTGTTGTATTTATATTTTTTTGTATTCTCTAAACTTCGCACTTTGAGCTCTTATTCTGACACAACAACAAGAGGAGTCATTATTATCATTTTTTTGTTCAAACAGGAACTTCTTTTGCTAAGCATGGAATTTTTATTTATTTTGCAAACGTTTTGGTGCAGATAGTAAAAAAAAAGGGGGAAATTACTCAGTAATTAATGCTAGGGGACTTAATTCATCACAAGTGAGTCTTGAAGGCCTTGCCTCTCTTGTTTATCATAAATTGTTCACTGCGTTTTTGTGAAGTCGTGACATGTGAGTTGTTCACTTGCGCTCGTTTGCCTTCACTGGCGTGTCGTTCTCTCTGCTTACACAGTTTCAGTTTCAGTTTCAGTAGCACAGGGAGGCGTCACTGCTTTCGGACAAGTCCATATACGCTACACCACATCTGCCAAGCAGATGCCTGACCAGCAGCGTAACCCAACGCGCTTAGTCAGGCCTTGAGGAAAAAAAAGGTGAATAAATAATAGATAAATACATTTTATTAAAAAAGAACTACTACTAATAATAATAATAATATGTATAAGGCGCAAAAACTTGATGAAGTCAACAATAAGCGTACATAAATAAATAAAAAAAAATTAAATTTTAAATAAAAAAAGTTAATAATAATAATAACAATTATGATAATAATAATTGATAAATAAATAAGACAACAATGATGATAAATAAGCAAATAAATGTAAAACATGCAGACACACATTCACACACATATACTTACACGCACACACGCATACACACACACATTCACACACACATACACACGCACTCACATTGTGTCTGTGAGATGAGAACGTGATTGTGAATAAACAGTTGCTGTCGTTTTGTTTCTTCTGTGATTTTTTATTCTTGCCATCAACGTTATGCGGATTGTACTTCAAAGACTCTTTAAACAATCCCGCAGATACATCTGAGAGAATGCGTGTGTGTGTGCGTGTGTGTGTGTTCGGTGGAGGGTTGGGCCGTAGTATCTGTGAGACATCAAATTAGTGCACGTGTCTGTGTGTGCTTGTGCGTGTGCGAGCGCATGTGTAAATATTTGTGGGTATGCACGCGTATATGGGTGCATACAGATTCTCTGAATGTGGCTCATTTTCCCTCTTATTTCAAGCTTGTGCCTTCTATGTATCTTCCATTTTGTTCTTGTTGTTGTTTTTTTATGCAATTACTTATTTATTTTGCATATTTCATTTCGTTTTAGGTTAGTGTTTTATACATTCCTATGGAAGGCTCTTAACCCTTTCACTGCCAAGCTCGCATTTATGCAGCAGCTAGGTAGAGGACCCATGTCACTGAAGGGTGACCAGATCATGGGTCTGTTATCCTTGAACCTACTGCTCTTTGTGTTCGGTGGTAGGACAGGCCATATTTTCTACACATCGCAGGGGGAATCCCCAGCTATTATTAGACACCATATTTTCTGTGTTTGCAGCACAAGGGAATTTCGCACACTGAATTGACTGGCAGTGAAAGGGTTAAAGCCCGACAAGCGGTTTGTATTGTGTATAGATCAGGCTTTTTTTTTTCTTTCTTTCTTTCTTTTTTAAATATGTTGTAGTGTACCTTGGACCGTTCCACAACACTTCTATGCCTTCTTGAAAATGAAACTTATTTGTTATATATTGCTTATTTATTTCATTTCTTTATAGGTCCCCCCCATACCCCCCCCCCCCCCCCCCCCAACCCCGTGCGATGCTGGGGGGTCTTTCTGTACAAATAGCATCCCATTCTTCCGGGAATTCTGTACTGGAAATGTCCTCTTTTCTATGACTCTCTTTATTACTGCCTTTTTATTTCTTCCTTCACGGTTTTCTCCTTTTTCTGCCTTCCCAGTCCATTCCCCTTTCTTTTTTTCTAGCAAGCCTTAACACTTTTTTCTCCCTCTTCCGCAGTCTATGATGTACTATCTCTGTTGTTTTGCTCTGGTGACTAGGTAGTGGAATTGTAAATACTGAACACTGGGATGGGCATTAGATGTCTATTCTGCAGTACTATTTGGCCTTTTTAATTGATTTTCTTTGGGTTTCAAAGTTTTTTTAATTTATCTTTTTTGGGACGATTTTTTGTTGTTGTAATTTGGGGATGATAAATTAAACGGAATTTGCGGAGTCCTCAGCACGACCTAGTCTTTTTTTTTTTTTTTAAATTGTTCGTACTAATGAGATAGATGTTTAGGACAATGTGCCATGAACTGCGTTTTGTGGGTTTGTCTTGGTGTGTTTTTGTTTTTTGTTGGTTTTTTTGGGTTTTTTGTGTTTGTTTGTTTCGTTGTTGTGTTTGATGTGTGTGTGTGTGTGTGTGTGTGTGTGTGTGTAGATGGGACAGTTTTTGAGTTAACGCGGGGGAGCATTTGTATGGTTTGACAGTCCTGATATGGCCCCGTACGGTCGGCTGGACTCTAAGTATAAGCAACAGTAAACAAACATAGCTTTTTAGGTCAGTATTTTATACATACCTATGGGTTTGTTTGTTTTTTTAACTGGATTTTCGGCTTGTTGTATTCACACATTCTGTTTGGCACTCATGTTCGTTGTGTCAAGCAGCTGTGCTCTTCTGGGATTGGTGTGTGTGTGTGTGCGTGAATATATATATATATATGTGTGTGTGTGTGTGTGTGTTGTTGTTGTTGTTGTTGTTGTTGTTGTTGTTGTTGTTTGTTTGTTTGTTTGTTTGTTTGTTTGTTTTTGTGTGTGTGTGTTTGTTTTTGGTTGGTTTGGGTTTTTTTTGGGGGGGGATGGTGGGGGGAGGGGAGGGTGCTTTGGGTTTTTTGTTTGTTTGTTTGTTGGGTTGTTGTTGTTTTTTTGTTGTTTTTTTGGTTGTTTTTTTTGTGTGTGTGTGTGTTGTTTTTTGGGGTTTGTTTGTTTTTTGTTGTTGTTTTTTAGAAGCTCGAATACGCGACGACAAGAGAGCGAAGAGATGCATCCAGTCCCGTGACGACCGGTGTCATGACCTGGCATCAGTCAGTTATCCCCGTGGAAGAGCCAGGCGGTGATCCCAGCAGTGACGCCGATGATGGCAAAGATGGACAGGAAGATGACTATCAGCTCGTTGCGGGTAACTGTGCTGCTGCTCTTATAATCGTCGCCGCTCTTGGACGCGTCGCCTTCCTGGCCCATTCCTGTCAGCGTCGGCTCCCTGCCGTCCTCCTTCACCCAGGTGCTGTTGTCGCTGGGGTCGGGCCGTCGCCGGGTGCTGTTGATGGGCACATAACCCACCAGCTTCCCCCTGCCAGGATGGTCGACGTCGTCGCTGTCGCTGCCTCCAGTGAATCTTCTCCTCCCACCGGGCTGTGGTCCAAGAGGCTCTGCTGGCTGGTGGGCTGTGCAGTTGGGGCAGGTGTGTGGCTGGGTGCTGTTGCTGGGAGATACAGACCCCAGCTGTCTGCCCCTGACCGCAGTGTTAGTGGCGCGGTTGGCTTGCATGTGGGCAGGGCCGTTCGGGGATTCCCGAACATCCCCGACAGCAGCGCTGGTTCCTGGAGAGCTGTGTCCTGACCCGCCGTCTGATCGGTTTGTGGCCTGGGGTCTGGACCTGGCAGCGTCCATTCGTGAGGCCCTTGTGACGTTGCCCACCAGGGTCCGCCTCGGGACGCCGGGTCTGGCCCAGCTGGACCTCGAGGGCTGCCTCTGGCCTCCACCCCCATCATCCGAGCCCGGCGATATCTGTGGTGCTGAATCTGGATCAGAGTTAGAGTGAGTGTCGTTATCACCTTTCCACTATCGAAACCACACACACACACACACACACACACATTATGGCAAACCAAACCCGATTTTAAAAAAAATGTTTTAATCCCACCACCATCCCACTATCTAAAGCGTGCGCGCGCGCGCGCGCACACACACACACACACACACACACACACACACGAGTCGTACGAAGGCATCAAAGGACTCATTTGGCATATACACTCACACAACATATTAAACATGAAAGTGAAGTCTAAACCACAGAGGTCAAGCGAGTAAGGTTGCAACAGCCGAATGGTTAAAGTGTTGGACTTTCAACCTGTGGGTCCCGAGTTCGAATCTCGGTAACGACGCCAGGTCGGTAAAGGGTGGAGATTTTTACCATCTCCCAGGTCAACATATGTGCAGACCTGCTAGTGCATGAACCGCCCCTCCGTGTGTATACGCACGCAGAAGATCAAATACGCACGTTAAAGGTCCTGTAATCCATGTCAGCGTTCAGTGGGTTATGGAAACAGGAACATCTCCAGCATGAACCCCCCCCCCCCCCCCCGAAAACGGAACATGACGGGGTAAATAAACAAAACGGTCAAACACGTAAAATGTCTTTCTGAGTGTGTATGTGTACGTGCCTGAAATCAGATTGAATGACACAAGAAACGAATGATGAGCGCCCAATGCCCGCCGTCAGTCGGCTCTACCCTGGCAGGCAGGCTGTTGTGCAAATGACCCCGAGTTTGACAAGCGTTTAGAGTCTGGTCTCCGACCGTGGATAGGTGCTACATAAGTATCCATATCAAATCAAATCAAATCAAAGGCATAAAACCATCAAATCACCACTGTGAAAACAACATGTCTGGACTATTGGGTTCCCTTCATCACCTTTTATTTTTTTTTATATTATATACTCTCTCTCTCTCTCTCTCTCTCTCTCTCTCTCTCAAGGCCTGACTAAGCGCGTTGGGTCACGCTGCTGGTCAGGCATCTGCTTGGCAGATGTGGTGTAGCGTATATGGATTTGACCGAACGCAGTGACGCCTCTTTGAGCTACTGATACTGATACTGATGCTCTCACCTGACACAGACTTGACATTTCCTGGAGTTGTAAAGCCAGGCCTGGAGCATGGTGATGATGACGACGGTGATGATGACGATGACGATGATGAAAGTGAAGATCCCAGTCCTCGCTCTGAGACGTTCTTTGCACGGTCTGGGGTGGTGCCTCCACTTCCACCTCCTCCATACAATTCTGAACTTGAATTGGATTCGGACGACAGTGGGAAGCTTCCTTTGGAGTCGATTCCATTTCTTTTTACTCTTTTGGAGTCGTCTCCATTTCTTCTTCTTACTCTTTTAGAGTCGTTTCCATGTCTTCTTACTCTTTTGGGGTCGTTTCCATTTCTTCTTACTCTTTTGGAGTCGTTTCCATTTCTTCTTTTTACTCTTTTAGAGTCGTTTCCATGTCTTCTTACTCTTTTGGGGTCGTTTCCATTTCTTCTTACTCTTTTGGAGTTGTTTCCATTTCTTCTTCTTACTCTTTTGGAGTTGTTTGCATTCCTTCTTACTCTTTTGGGGTCGTTTCCATTTCTTCTTACATTGTTCATGCGCATTATTTCCCTTGGGGCTAACCCACTGACTTGGGTCTCTGTTGGTGCCGTTTCATTGTCCCCCCTGGCATCAGCCTCAGACACAGCGCTGGTCGGGGGGTGGACCCGCGGAAGTGGAGGTGGAATCTTCAAGGGATGTGCAGAACTGTTGACAAAGGGGGTGCTGGTACGTGTGGCGATACTTGGTGGTGGGCCAACAGTGGTTCCTGTGCAGGAAAATACGATAAGATAATGCCATCCAACGACAGAGAAAGACAGAGGCATAGTACTGTACATCATTTATGATTGGTTGGTATGCTTGAGTTCGGGTGACGTGTCTTTTGATGAAGGTCGGAGATGTTTTGTTGTTGTTTGTTGGTGTTGTTGTTGAGGGAGGACGAGGGTGTGGGGAGGGGAGGTGGGGGGCGGGGGGGGGGGGGGGCGGGGGGGTAGCAAGCGTGAACGCGCGCGCTTGTGCATGAGAGAAAACTCGGTTTTGAAATATGCGTGGATGACACAAAACACGGACCTGGGTTCACCTCGCGTGCGCGATATCAACAAGGCTACCACTGCACTTCACTTGTCCACCTATACACGTGTCTTTTAAAAGCTTTTGACTGCAGCAGTGGTGGCAACAGCAGCAGCAGCAGCAGCAGCAGTAGTAGCAGCAACCATAGTAGCAGTTGAGAAAGAATTGTTGAGACTGCAGTGTTCTGGTTGCTTGAAGTTCTGTTGTTGCTGTTGTTGTCTTTTCCCGCGAGCAGTTATCTGATGAGACATGACTATGATTCAGATTTAACAAATAAGCATATCTGTAAAATGAATTATGTTATGCTGGGTAAATATATCCAAGCTTAACACAAAAATAGATTACAATAACAGTCAATAAAAACGAAACAACGAAAACTAACAATAATATTTCAAGACACAGATTATAGAGGGTACCCGCATATGCACGTACATACATCACTCATCCTGGAATTACTACCCAGTTACGAAAGTTAGCAAAATACCTCTCCCCACCTCTCTATCTCTTTCTGTACTGGAATAAGATTTTTAAAAAGAAGAAGAAGAAAAGAAAAATTTTAATATATATATATATATGTGTGTGTGTGTGTGTGTGTATTCTAAAAGATGATGTGCGGTGGATGACGTGGATGATGACAACGAAAAACACTAATAACAGTGACAACACCGAAAACGATGATAATGTCGACGATCACAATAATCAAGGTTACAGAAGAAGAAAAAAAAAAAAGACGACGCAGATGGGCATGCCCACGCACCGCGATAAGCAGGGAGGTGACAGAGGAGGAGAGCGGCAGACATCCAGACAAGCGGCAGGGCTGGAACCCCGACTCCTGGGTACTGCAGCATCCCTGAAGCCTTCGGTACCAATTTCAGGCACCATCCATCCCCCCAGCACAGTCTCCTCTCCACAGCTTCAGAAACCAACAACGCCAGTGCCAACGCATATGTTAATACCTCTTCGCGTGCTTATACGTACAGGAATGTGATGATCGGTTCTTCTTCAAGGCGTCCTAATAACTCTTCACAGAGTTTTGACGGGATTTGTGTGTGTGTGTGTGTGTGTGTGTGTGTGTGTGTGCATGTGTGAAATTTGAAATGGATTGAATAAATGGGTAAATGAATAGGTAAATGAATAAATATATGAATACATTAATAACAAGAGAGGCAAGGCCTTCAAAACTCATTTGTGATCAACTTTACAACAACAAAATAAATCGTTAAAATGTGTTCTGTATTTGTTATCAAATAGCTTCGGGTTTAAAAAAAAAAAAGAAAAAAAAGAAAAGGAAAAAAAGACCTGAGCGCAGATTCGAACCCAGCATGCTCGTGTGGGAAAAAATTGTCTTACTCACTGCAGTATTGCGGATACATGAATGACGTACCAAAATTAACATTTAAGCACGCTTTTTTTTAAAGGTGATAAATTGATTGCAGTTATCGAAGTGACAACGCTGTTTAAATCACATTATTTTGGTGTATCCTGAGCATTTAAGAAATCTTTGAGCAATTAAGCATTCTTTAAAGTCCGCGGTAAAGGAGGCGTGGCTATCGCCGCAATCACACTGCAACATTTAGCCGTTTTCTCTGGACTTAGATAGATGTACAGATTTTGTTGCACTCGCCGGGAAAACACGACACGGTCGATTCAATTTCTCTTTTATGTTCATTCTAGTTAATTGAGTATCCACTTTAAAAGATTCATATGCAGTAAACACGTCGATGATGTAGTCTGTGTCACCGTATGTGTTCTGTCCAGAATTTGTATTTCTTTCCATTTAATTGCGAACAAGAAAATCGAGGTCACGTCGTCTACTCACTTCGCATCGCCAACGCCACTCCAACTGGGATTCGGTAATATGGTGTTTTTGGAATCCCGGAAATGGCCTCAACGAAATAAACCGTCAATGATTCGGGAAACACGGCTTAATTCCGGAGACTTACAAATTCTTATTGGTATGACTGTAAAGGGTTTTTTCCTACGACTTTTAAGCCAAATTTGGTATTGACGGACAAAGTATTTCCAGATAAAATGGCAATGTTAAAGTTGACCACACACACACACACACACACACACCTGAACACCGGGTTATTACACAAGTGAGTCAAAAACATGGCGAGATGAGACAAATATGTGTTCGTGTTCATGATACGGGTCATTTGGCGTCGCATTGTGCCCAAATCATTATTAGAAGGATTGATTGCACGCAGCATGTCATTTCTCACATGCCTGCATTGCTAGACGAAAACGTTGAAGTTTAAATAGGTCCCATAATTTAGGCTACTAAAATAAGACATTACCACTTGATCTCCGAGTCTGAATCAATGAATAACACTGTGCCATCAGTTTTGTTCATTGTACAGAGCTGTTTGGGAAACTGAAAATAATCAAAACTGAAATTAAATCAAATCAAATTGGAATGGCAGAAAACAGAGAGACAGACAGACAGACAGAGACAGACAGAGAGACCGAGACAGAGACAGAGAGAGCAAACCCCAGTTTGGAATGCACTACCTATCGAAACTAAACTTGTACAAAATACTAATGTGTTCAAAAATCTCCTTGATATGAACATCAATTTTTAAAAAAAATTATTGACTTTGATGAGTGATTTACAGTACATGTCGAAGAAAACATATATGTATCCCACAAATATAAGGAGACCGATATTGAAGGGGACATAAAAAAAAAAAAGGCCGTGAGGCCAAGGCAGTCAAATGTCAGTCCCTACACTACTACTACTACTACTACTGCAGTTCTTCACGTTTCCAGTTGGGTCAATCAGTCGACCGTAGCAGTCCTTCGGGACAAGCCCCAACTGACACAGCCTCAAGCTTCATAGACCCTACTTGTGGGGTGTGAACGGTAGATTAAAATCGATAAATTCGATCGTTCACTTACCAAACTTTGTATCGCAAAAATTTGTTTCGAACGTTGTTTGGTGTGTCTGGACCTGGATGGGGGACAACCTCTGACGTTTTCAGTGCGCCATATTATTACGTAATATCTTATTGGACGTAACTAAACCCGTCACTGTGAAAAGAAAGAGCACAGTTCTTTTCAGTCCTGTGCAACAATTTTGGTGCTGTTTTTTAAGGCAGCGCTCGTGCGTTTTGGAGGAAACTATCCTCACAATTTTTTTTTTTTTTTTTACCATTTAATGTTCTGGTGCTGTTTCAATAATTGAACACTTAATGCATACGTTAATCTGTGTCGTTGTTGTTGTTGTTTGTTGGGTTTGTGTGTGCGTGTGTGTGTGTGTGTGCACGTGCGTGTGTGTGTTTTAGTTGTTGTTTTTATGTTGTTGTTTTTGGGGATCATTACTATGTCCGTAAAATATCAATTACTCTAACAACGCATGCCTTATGTACTGCATTTCAGCTTTCTGGTGGAAAGTGCTGGAGAGTGGCGCGCGCGCGCACACACGCACACACACACGCACGCATTCACACACACGCACACACACACGCGCGCATTCACACACACACACACACACGCACACACACACACACACACAGGTCAAGAGACAAAACAAGACGCGTTTATTTCAGAAACACCCCCCCCCCCATCCCCACCCCATTCCCACCCCTACTGGGGCGCGTGAAAAATGTTGCATATTTCATGTAATTAATAGGTATGCAAATAAGAAAAATAACAAATGGCGTTCGGTAATGTACTCACAATCATTTACAATGGCCATACCGACTGTTTGGGTAAGACATGCGTAAGTCATACATTTGGAGAAAGAGAAGACCAGAACAAGAAAGCGGGGGACCGAGGGAGGGCGTGATGGGGGGGGGGGGGGGGTGCGGGGGGGGTGTCCTGTGGGGTGGTGGTTGTTTTTTTCTTACACTGCGAAGGTCCAGTTGTCGTCAACAAGGCTGTGTTCCAAACCGTCGCAAGCCGTCCCTATAGACACCAGACAGCTAGTCTTCATGCTCCAACGACGACCTACACGCCCCAAGACGCAAATAAAAAGGGTAGGGGTGGGGGTTGGGGGGGGGGGGGGTGGCTATGCACTGTGGGTTGGTTCTTTTTTTCCACTGCGAAGTTCTAGTTATCGTCAAGGCCTGTGTTCCAAACCATCGCAAGCCGTCCCTATAGACACCGGACAGCTAGTCTTTGTGCACCAACAACGACCTACACACCCTACGACGCCACAAAAAAATGGGGTGGGTGGGGGCTGGGGGGCTATGCACGGTGGGGTGGTTGTTGTTTTTTTCACTGCGAAGGTCCAGTTGTCATCAAGGCTCTGTTCCCAACCGTCACAAGCCGTCCCTATAGACACTGGACAGCTAGTCTTTGTGCGCCAACGACAACCTACACACCCTACAACGCCACAAAAAAAAAGGGGGGTGGGGGTGGGGGGCTATTCACTGTGGGGTGGTTGTTTTTCTTCCGCTGTGAAGGTCCAGTTGGCGTCAAGGTTTTGTTCCAAACCGTCACAAGCCGTCCCTATAGACACTGGACAGCTAGTCTTTGTGCGCCAACGACGACTTACACACCCTACGACGCCACAAAAAAAATGGGGTGGGTGGGGGCTATGCATGGTGGGGTGGTTGTTTTTTTTTTCCACTGTGAAGGTCCAGTTGGCGTCAAGGCTGTGTTCCAAACTGTCACAAGCCATCCCTATAGACACAGGACAGCTAGTCTTTGTGCACCAACGACGACCTACACACCCTACGACGCCACAAAAAAAGGGGGAGGGGCGGAGGGGGAAGGCACTGTGGGGTGGTGTTTTTTTTTTCCACTGCGAAGGTCCAGTTATCGTCAAGGTCTGTGTTCCAAACCATCGCAAGCCGTCCCTATAGACACCAGACAGCTAGTCTTTGTGCACCAACAACGACCTACACACCCTACGACACTACAAAAAAATGGGGGGGGGGGAGGGCTTTGCTCTGTGGGGTGGTTGTTTTTTTTCCACTGTGAAGGTCCAGTTGGCGTCAAGGTTTTGTTCCAAACCGTCATATGCTGTCAATATAGACACTAGACAACTAGTCTTTGTGCACCAACGACGACCTACACACCCTACGACGCCACAAAAAAAGGGGGAGGGGCGGAGGGGGAAGGCACTGTGGGGTGGTGTTTTTTTTTTCCACTGCGAAGGTCCAGTTGTCATCAAGGCTGTGTTCCAAACCGTCACAAAACGTCCTTTACCCTTTCACCGCCAGTCAATTTAGAGTACAAAATTCCCTTGTGGTATAAACACAGAAAAGACAGTGGCTATGAATAGCTGGGGATTCTCCCTGCGATGTATAGAAAATACGGCCTATCCTACCACCGAACATTAAGAGCAGTAGGTTCATAGATAACAGACCAATGAATGGTCACCTTTCAGTGACATGGGTCCTCTACCACGCCTGTGCATAAATGCGAGCTTGGCGGTGAAAGGGTTAAAGACACTGAACTGCTAGTCTTGTGTGCCAATGATGACCTACACATCCCACAACACCATACTACCACCAGCAAAGGTAGCGACAGCAGTCGTGAGCCGGCCACCTCTGCCCTCCCACCACGCATATGGATTTGCCCGAACGCAATGACGCCTCCTTGAGAAGCTGGCACTGAAAATTCATGGAGGGGACATTCTCGATGTTGTTCCTCCTTTCTCCAGACACTAGACGACCAGTTTTGCCTCCCTTGCCATGCCGTAGAATGTGGATGCCTTGTTGGACAGGAGGTTAGAGGGCGTGTCGAACTCGCTGATCTCCCCTGCTTCCAGCACCAGGATTCTGGAAGCGTGCAGTTCAGGGATAATTAATGATAATGACAGTCATAGTGATGAATATACGTATGTTCAATATTATAGATAGATTGATAGATACTGAACTTACACAATAGTAGCTTATATATCAATATATTACAGAACTGGAATAATAAAACAAAACTTAGGAAAGTAGAACAGCACCCAAATTCCATCCACATCACCCTTTGTGTGTGTGTGTGTGTGTGTGTGTGTGTGTGTGTGTGTTTATAATTTAAACCTGTCTTATATGCTCTGTTTACGATTGTACAATACCCCCTTCAGACAGGGGCTATTGCCCAATCTGGATAAAATATTCGCATTCTGTGTGTGTGTGTGTGTGTGTGTGTGTGTGTGTGTGTGTGTGTGAATGAATTTACCTATCTAGTCATATATATTTCTTTATTAAAAATAAATAAATAAAAACAGGGGGTGATGGGGGGGGGGGGGTAAGGTGGGTTATTTCTCTCATTTTCCCTTGCTCTGTCTTCTTCCTTCATCATTTTTTCCTCCACCCCCCACCCCACTCCCCCTCCCACACACACACACATACTGTACCGCCCCCCGCCCTCCCACCCACACTGACATCCCCCCTCTCGCTCCAACCACCCCCCAACACGCCCACCCACACCCCCACTCCCCTCTCCACTCCTCACTTGTCATGGTCGAGTACGGTGTTGATCCGGTGAGCTATCGTGAAGACCGTGCAGTCTTTGAAGGCTGTCCTCACTGTCTGCTGAATGAACTCGTCCGTTTCCATGTCAACGGCGGCAGTGGCCTCGTCCAAGATGAGCACTTTGGTCTTCTTCAGAAGGCAGCGAGCCAGGCACACCAGCTGTCTCTGTCCCACACTGCAGGGATTGGTTCGTTTATAGCAGTAGTAGTGTCAGTGATGGCGAGAATCTCAGCGCGCTGGTTCGAGTCACGGCTCAGCCGCCGATATTTTCTCCCCCTACACTAGACCTTGAGTGGCGGTCTGGACGCTAGTCATTCGGATGAGACGATAATCCGAGGTCCCGTGTGCAGATGCACTTAGCGCACGTTAAAGAACCCACGACAACAAAAAAGTTGTTCCTGGCAAAATTCTGTAGAAAAATCCACTTCGATAGGAAAAACAAATAAAACTGCACTCAGGAAAAAATAATTTTGAAAAAACTGGGTGGCATGTAATGTTGCAACGCACTCTCCCTGGGGAGAGCAGCCCGAATTTAACACAGAGAAATCTGTTGTGATAAAAAGAAATACAAAATACAAAAAAAAAGTAGTAGTACTAGTAGTAGTGTGATCATTATGATGAAGATAAAGATCATGATGATGATGACGATTATGATGATGATGATGATAATAATAATGAGAAGAAGAACAAGAATGATGATGATGATGATAACAGATTATATTAAGAAGGTGAGCGGTGATGCTGTTGTTGCTGCTGCTGGGAATGATAATAGTGACAATAATAGCAACAATAATAATAATGCTAATAATATAATAATAATAAGAAGAAGAAGAATGATGATGATGATGATGATGATGATGTTGATTATGATAATAATGATAATAATCATTAAAACAAATCATCATCATCATCATCATCTGTATAATAGTCGTGCCCAGCTGTTAACATCAGAACAGCAGAGGAGGCAAATGCTGTCCTGATCCTGATTATCTGGGACAGAACACACACACACACACACACACACACACACACACAGAGAGAGAGAGAGAGAGAGAGAGAGAGAGAGAGATACAACAACAACAACCACAACAAAAGATCACCTCAGGTTCCTGCCCCCCTCCCCACAGGGGTAGAGAAGGCCTCCATTCAGGCCTGTGACAAAGTCCTTCAGCTGGGCCTTCTCCAGGGTGTTCCACAGGTGGTCGTCAGTGAAGTTATCGAACGGGTCCAGGTTGAATCGCAGAGAGCCGGAAAACAGCACAGGGTCCTTTTTATAAAATAAAAAAAGAAAAAGAAAAGAAAAAAAAGAATACAAACAACAATGTTCAGATGAAAAGAATGAGAAACTTCTGGGATCCTACTAGCGATAATGAACACAAATAAAATTTAAAAAATACCGAGACAAAATAGAAAAAGTTCTCCTGGGTCTTTCAAGAAATAACAGGTCCTTTAATTCAAGCAATAATGAATAGAAAAAAAATACACAGAAAAAAAGAAAAAGAAAACGCCAGGGTGCTTCTAGCAGCAACGAATACAAATGAAAAATACCCAGGCGAAAAAAAAAGGGGGGTGGGGGAGGAGGAAATATCCTGGGTTCTTCAAACAATCACAAATAGAAAGGAAAATATACGTGTGAAAAGAAAAAAGGGAAAACTTCATTGTCCTTAAAGCAATAACGAATAGAAATAAAAATACACAGACTAAAAGGACAAGAAAACTCCAGGATCCTTAAAAAAAAGCAATGATGAATACAAATAAAAAAATATTCGCAAACAATATATAAATTCATGCTTGTTTGTTGTTGTTGTTGTTTGTTGCTTTTTTGTTTTTGTTTGTTTTGTTGTTGTTGTTGTTGTTTTTTCCAATAAGCAAATTATAAAGTATGAATATGAGAAATAATGTGCAAATTGTGAATGGTCTGCTGTTTGTATACACAGACAGAAAAACGTTGTTTGGCATGCGCAGAAGTGAAACTTAAGGCAAGTAACTTTGGTGAAAGAAGTATGTGCATTGAGGTGTGTGCAAATGGTACATTTTTGGGTGAAATGAATGTTTCTTTTCTAAAATGATTATTTCTAATGATTTACATGTTGTTTTTTGTTGTTGTTATTTTATATGTCGTATTTTTTTCCATATCGTTCCCCCTTCCCATCCAAATTGTGTATTCCACAAAAATACTATGTTTGTATGTTGCATTTCTTCCCCCTTTTGGTATGTTTTTTTCATATCGTTCCCGCTCCCCTTCCCATGTAAGTATTTAAGTTAAACTTCCATTTGTTACCAAACTGGAAAATTTTACCAAAAAATTAATTAATTAATTAATTAAATAAAATTAAAAATATTCGCACACACACACAAAGAAAAACTTGCTCTTTAGTTACTGTTTAAGCGGAAAGGCGTTGTTTGAGTACACGTCCGGTATCGTAATGTTTAAGGACACTCAGATACAATACAAGAAAGCCCCATGACAGAATCGGTTATGCGTTAGCCTTGTGATCCAGTGTTCACCAGAGATAGGGTTCGAGAACA
Organism: Babylonia areolata; assembly: GCF_041734735.1. Taxonomy (NCBI): domain Eukaryota; kingdom Metazoa; phylum Mollusca; class Gastropoda; order Neogastropoda; family Buccinidae; genus Babylonia; species Babylonia areolata. Next base: position 20,654,466 of record NC_134892.1, read on the forward strand.
CGTTTCCGCATGGTGTTGTGTCCCTTGGGGAAGGGACGTTACTCCGATTTTCCTCACTCCACCCAGGTGTGAACAAGTACCCGATTACGTCCAAATTGACGGAAGGAGAGGACTGGGTCCCGCCTTCCTGTGCCGAGCCCTGACACAACGGGTCTGAACTCACTGCCGCGATGGTCATGAAACGCAAAAGAACCTCTAACATCTAAACCGAAAATAACTATCTGGAGGAATGAAAACCATCAAGTTGTCTGTCTTTCATCCTACCACGAAAACACTGTCGTCAAAACGTTCTATCAAAACAGACAAAACTTATCTATCTGAGTAATCATTTAAACAGCCTGTTCACAGGTATTCAAACTAAATACAGACAGAAAGAAAGAGAGAGAGAGAGAGAAAGAAAGAAGGAACGAAAAAGAAGAAGAATGAGGAATAAAAATTTCCGATAAACCTTAACCACCAATATACACCCGCAGAGAGACAGAATCAAACGAAACAGCAATTTATAAACTGACTAACCAACAAAGAAACCAACTAACTGACAGCAATTCATAAACTAAACAAGTAACTGAGTAAATAGATAAATAAAGACCTATATACTTGAATTGCAATACCTATCCTCACTATTATGTATTCTTTCTTATCCTATGTATTTGATTTATGTATTTAACCCTTTCACCACCAAACTCGCATTTATGCAGCAACTAGGTAGAGGACCCATGTCACTGAAGGGTGACCAGATCATGGGTCTGTTTTCCATGAACCTACTGCTCTGAATGTTCGGTGGAAGGATAGGCCATATGTTCTATACATCGCAGGGGTAATCCCCAGCTATTCTCAGACGCCATATTTTCTGTGTTCATAGCACAAGTGAATTTTGCACTCTAAATTGACTGGCGGTGAAAGGGTTAAGTACTTATGTTAAATATATATGTGTACTCAAAATTGAATTTTTTTTAAAAGGTTAAAAAAAAAGAAGAAACAAAAGAAAAAGAAATAAGTGAATAAATAAATACATGGACAAGCCTACGTGTGTGTGCACCTTTCAACAAATTCCTCTCACCTGCGGCAGAACAGTAAGTAACTGATTAAATAGATAAATTAACAAATGAATAAATAAATACATGGACAAGCCTACGTATGTGTGCACCTTTCAACAAATCCCTCTCACCTGCGGCAGAACAGTAAGTAACTGATTAAATAGATAAATTAACAAATGAATAAATAAATACATGGACAAGCCTACGTATGTTTGCACCTTTCAACAAATCCCTCTCACCTGCGGCAGAACAGTCAGACGAGCCCTCAGGTCATGCAGACCAATGTCGCTGATGTCCACGCCATCAATGATGATACTGCCGCAGCTGGGCTCCACCATGCGGAACAACGCCTGCGACAGCGACGACTTCCCTGCGCCCGTCCGGCCCACGATTCCCACCTGGTCAACAGGTGCACACAGGTGAGGGAGGTGGCAGGATGGTTAAGACGCTCAGCTGCCAATACAGCGAGTCCGTGAGGGTGAGGGTTCGAATCCCGCTCTCGCCCTTTCTCCCAAGTTTGACTGGAAAATCAAACTGAGCGTCTCGTCTTTCTGGATCAGACGATAAACCGAGGTCCCGTATGCAGCGCGCAGTGTAGAAGAACCCATGGCAACGAGAGTGTTGTCCTCTGGCAAAATTATGTAAAAATTATGTGTGTGTTTGATGTTTATTGCAAAGCGCTTTGAGCTCTCTTTAAGGGAGGAAAGCGCTCAACAAAATTAATGTCCATTATTATTATTATTATTATTATTATTATTAAAAAAGAAACCCACTCTGATTGGTACATAAATATATAAGCCTGCATGCACTCAAGGCCTGACTAAGCGCGTTGGGTTATGCTGCTGGTCAGGCGTCTGCCTAGCAGATGTGGTGTAGCGTATATGGATTTGTCCTAACGCAGTGACGCCTCCTTGAGAAACTGAAGCTGAAACTGACACAGGTACTTTCATCCCATACCTCTTGATCACTCCTCCACCACCACCACCACGATAAGTGGAGTGATGGCCTAGAGGAAACGCGGCCGCCTTGGAAGCGAGAGAATCTGAGCGCGCTGGTTCGAATCACGGCTCGGCCGCCGATATTTTCTCCCCCTCCACTAGACCTTGAGTGGTGGTCTGGACGCTAGTCATTCGGATGAGGCGATAAACCGAGGTCCCGTGTGCAGCATGCACTTAGCGCACGTAAAAGAACCCACGGCAACAAAAGGGTTGTTCCTGGCAAAATTCTGTAGACAAATCCACTTCGATAGGAAAAACAAATCAAACTGCACGCAGGAAAAAATACAAAAAAATGGGTGGCGCTGTAGTGTAGCGACGCGCTCTCCCTGGGGAGAGCAGCCCGAATTTCACACAGAGAAATCGGTGGTGATAAAAAGAAATACAAATACAAAATACAAATACAAATCTCGTGTTCATACCTGTGTCGTCCACTTTTCACCATTTCCGATTCGCCAATCACCATCTGGGTGATCTCTATTCGCCAATGTACAGTTCGACTATTACTTTGTTGTTGTTGGTGGTGGTGGTGTGTGTGCGCGCGTGTGTGTGTGTGCACGCCCGTGTGTGTGTGTATGTTGATTATTAAACCCCCCAAAACTCTCGCTGTCTTCAATGGAGTGTGTGTGTGTGTGTGTGTGTGTGTGTTCTTCAGTTTAACGTCTATTCACTATAAGTGTTATTATACGGAAAGGAGAAAAGTAGTGGATAAAGGAAAGGGAATGCATGTGAATGTTAGTGTAAGAAAGTGTTCATGTTATGTATTAGAGGAAACGTATAAGAAATCAAAGTTTAAGGAGATTGTGGGATGTGTAATGAATGAGGTGTCATAGGAAGGAGAATGTGTGTGTGTGTGTGTGTGTGTGTGTGTGTGTGTGTGTGTGTGTGTGTGTGTTTGAGAGAGACAGGCAGACAGACAGAGACAGAAATGTTGAACAGGCCTTTTCCTCCCCATTGACATGTCAGGTGAGGGGTTTGAAGATCCCCTATTACCTTACACCCCTCTTTGATGAGACAGGTGAGGGATTTGAGGATTCCCCCATTACCCTCTCTCCCCCTTTGATGAGACAGGTGAGGGATTTGAGGATTCCCCCATTACCCTTTCTCCCCCTTTGATGAAACAGGTGAGGGATTTGAGGATTCTCCAGTTACCTTTTCTCCCCCTTTGATGAGACAGGTGAGGGATTTTATCATTCCATCGTTACCTTTTTCCCACTTTGATGCGATAGGTGAGAGATTTTAGTATTCCATTGATATCTTTTTCCCACTTTGATGCGATAGGTGAGGGATTTTAGTATTCCATCGATATCTTTTTCCCCCTTGTGACAGGTAAGGGATTTAAGTATTCCATCGTTACCTTTTTCCCCCTTTGATGTGACAGATCAGGGATTTTAGTATTCATACCTTTCCCCCCCTTTGATGCGACAGGTGAGGGATTTTAGTATTCCATAGTTACCTTACACACTCCTTTGATGAGACAGATGAGGGATTTCAGGATTCCTTATTAACTTTTCTCCCCATCCCCCTTTAATGTGACAGGTGAGGGATTTGAGGATTCCCCCATTACCTTTCTCTACCTTTGATTCAACAGGCGAGGGATTTGAGGATCCCATATCACCTTACACCCTCCTTTGATGAGACAATTGAGGGATTTGAGGAGCTGAGGATCCCCCTACTACATTACCCCCACCCCCCACCCTCCAACCCTCTTTTGATGTGGCAGGTGAGGAATTTGAGGATTCCATCATCACTTCTCTCACTGTGATGTGACAGGTGTGGGATTTTAGGATGCCCTATTGCCTTACACCCCTCTTTTGATGTGACAGGTAAGGGATTTGATGACCCCCTATTACCTTTTCTCCCCGTTTGATGTGACAGGTGAGGGATTTGATGACCCCCTATTACCTTTTCTCCCCGTTTGATGTGACAGGTGAGGGATTTGAGGATTTCCAATTTATTTTTCTCCACTTTGATGAGACAGGTGAGGGATTTCAGGATTCCATCATCACCCTTTCTTCCGTTTTAATGTGACACGTGAGGGATTTGAGGACTTCCCCCGTTACCTTTTCGCCCCCTTTGATATGACAGGTGAGGGACTTGAGGATTTCCCCGTTACCTTTTCGCCCCCTTTTATGTGACAGGTGAGGGACTTGAGGATTTCCCCATTACCTTTTCTCCGCCTTTTATGTGACAGGTGAGGGACTTGAGGACCAGGTTCAGTCCTGCCCGGTACCTCGCGCTGTAGTTCTGGAAGATGACGTCACCGTGACGTGGCCAACCCCGCGTGGGCCGCCTCTCCGGATTCAGCCACGCCGCCTGGGGGGAAAAAAAATAGAGAACGCCGTCATTATGATGTCAATACGTGTCGACAGAACGCGTCATCAGGAGTCATAACTACGTCATCTGTCTTCAATCTGTAATTTATCATTTTCTCCTCTGCTGTGTTTTTGTCCGTTTACGGGGTGAGGAATATTTGTGACGTAATTGTAATCATGTTAATTGAAACTCGTCATATAATCAGTCATTACGTCATTGGGTTTTTCTCTTTCTTATGACGTCTTTCTGCATTTGGTCAGGGTCTGGTGACGAAAGTGGTAACATGATGTCGACTCTTTTTTCTTTTTTTTTCTTCTTTTCTTTTTTTTTTTTAAGAATTTAATATGTTCGGATCAGTCATTTCACTATGGTATCTTCTACGTATGCGATCGCCGATTTGGTGATTGTAAACACCTTCTGGAGGCGCCGTGGCGTTGGACTTTTTGATCCAGCGTTCACCTGTGATCAGGGTTCGAGGCCTGTTTCGGTTTAGCGTCTGTGTCCTTGCGAAAGGGACTTCACTCTGATGTTCCTCACTCCACCGAGGGTGTGAATGGGTACCTGACTTCGTTTGGGGAAGGTTAAAACGGCGGATGGTGTGGAGTAGGCCCCGCCAATCCTGCGTCGAGACCGAGACACAGTGGGTATGAATTCAGTGCCTTGATGGCCGTAAAAAGGCTGTGGGGCCTTTAACCCTTTTCTTACCCACCTCCTGAGGGAGTTTGGAGTACTCCACGATTCTCTCCACAGAGATGACGGTGCTTTCCAGCAAAGTACAGTTCTGCACGAGCACGTTGAGCGAGCTGGTCACCTGTGGAAATGAAAGGGTTAAGACACGTTACGTGCTGTGGTTTTCATCGAATATTGGCAACGATTATGTGTTTGGTGGTTAGCAAATGGTTAAGACTTTTTATCTCCAAATCTTGGCACTGAGATCTGTTTGATGGTTAGACAATTTCCAGTCATGGCCTTTAGCATGTAGAGCAGCAAAAAAAAGATGGTTAGCAAATGGTTAAAACAGTCGCGTGCTTGCAGAAAGGAATGACGTTTAGCAAATGGTTAAGACTGTCACGTGCTTGCAGCAAGGAATGATGGTTGGCAAATGGTTAAAACTGTCGCCTGCTTGGTTTTTGAATGAGGTATTGGAGAAACATGTGTTTGACGGTTCGCAAAGTTTAAAAACTATTTCAGCTGTTGCGTTTGCTTTACCATTTCAAATATTCGAATCTTTGGTCCAAATTTCAACGAGCTTTGTCAAGTTTCGTTTGTTATCCATTATGTTGAATCGTTTTTAACCCTTTCTGGTATCTCGGATTTGTGACTGACCTGCAAAGCGTAGGAGACAGAGAGGCCAACAAGACTTCCAGAGATGTCATCCGACAGCACAGCAAAGAGAGCAGAGAACAACACGATCAAATTCCCCAGCAGTTCCAGACGAACCCTCAGCCATCTGCGAACATATTGTGTCAAGAATGTAAACAATTTAGACAAATTTCAAAATATAAAAAATATATTCAGTGGGAGTGTTTAATGTAAATTTAGATAAATTAAACATCTGAACAATATCTTATCATTACGGTCCCTGTATTACTCATATTACAGTCATTGGTGTGTTGTTATTTTTCAGACATGAGTAAGATTAACTCACTCAGTACGGCCAGTCCTTTCTTCTCCTTTACACAGACCCCTCGGATGTCCAGTGGGTGTCTGAATGACCCAACCTTTAGCTTTCGTCGTCAGAATTGTGGTATTCTTTGTCAGCATTCACCTCTTCAGTATAAGAGCCTTCCGCTTGCAATATTTTGATGATGGTAATTGGGGTGAAACGCTGTTAGCGTCGTCTCTTTCGCCGTTCGTATGGAGAGAGTTAATAGCCTGTTATGAATAATTCACGCGAGAAACTTCAAAAACACAAGGTCATGTTTATGGGAGAGAAATGGAGAGAGAAGGTGGAAGGGGGGGAGCAGCTCGAAATCGAAAGTTTTATTGATGGTAAAAGAATAAGCCCTCTCAAAACAAAGAAGAATAATGTCAAACTCGAATACAAAAAAAGAAGTGTATTTGACAAAGAAGGAAAAAAGAAAAGAAGGGGAAACGAAGAAGAAGAAGGAGGAGGAGGTGGTGGAGGAGGAGGAGAAGGGGGAAAAACAAAAGTGTAAGAAGAAAGGAAAATCCATCTGTTTGATGAAATTAGCATCATACCCTAAAAGGTGAGAAACGACGGGCACAATAGCCGAGTGGTTAAAGCGTTGGGCTTTCAATCTGAGGGCCCCGGGTTTGAATCTAGGTAACAGCGCCTGGTGGGTAAAGAGTGGAGATTTTTTCGATCTCCCAGGTCAAGATATGTACAGACCTGCTAGTGCCTGAACCCCCTTCGTGTGTATACGCAAGCAGAAGATCAAACAGGCACGTTAAAGATCTTGTAATCCATGTCAGCATTTGGTGGGTTATGGAAACAAGAACATTCCCAGCATGCACACCCCCGAAGACGGAGTATGGCTGCCTATATGGAGGGGTAAAAACGGTCATACACGTAAAAGCCCACTTGTGAACATACGAGTGAACGTGGGAGTTGCAGCACGCGAACGAAGAAGAAGATGAAAGGTGAAAAACTAACCAAGTGAAAACTTTAATGAAAAACCAAAACCAAAGATACGTAATTCTCTAATACGGAAAGAAGAGGAAGAAGAAAAAACAAACAGAAAACAGCGATCAACTCAGAGATAGAAGGGTGGGGGAACAGGGTGAAACAAACAGGAAATCGAAGCCTGCTCACCTGGACGCAGAAACGAAGGCGTAGAAGAAAGCATTGTTGGAATCGACCCGTCTGGCCGAGAGCTCGACGAACCTGTCGCGCGCGCCAAAGGCCCGGATGCAGACAACACCGTTTATGGTTTCACTGAAGTGAGAGTAAACAGGGGAGCGAGACGTGGACTCCAGGCGCCTCAGCTGACGAGAACTGGGCACGTAGAATTTCTGTCACATATCAAGAAGGCACCAATCAAATCAAATCAAATTATGGTGCTGAGAGCCTCGCCGACGACTAAGGACATCTCAAGGGTATCGTCATGTTAGTATCTACTTCAAGAAGAAGGCCCAACGATCCACATTCGTTCGGCTTTAAATGTGGTGTACGTTTCAAAATAGTCACAGATTTGAAGGTTCAAAGAAATTTAAGCCTTTTGCCCCATTTGAGCAGGGGAGGTTACACTTCAAAAGACATACTCATTGAATCACAACTTCACAATCCAACAATGTCACCAAAAACAAGCAACACACACACGCACACGAACAGACACACACACACACGCGCGCGCACACACACTCGTTCGGCTTAACGTGGTGTACATTTTCAAAAGACTCACAAAGATTTTTCATTCTTTTGCCCCTTTTTGGGGTATGGATTTACAATTCCAATACATACGCATTGAATCACAATTTCAGTCCAACAATCTCACCAAAATCAAGCCACACACACACACACACACACACACACAACCACCACCACCACCCCACCAAAACCCCCTCACCCTCCCACACCACCTACGCACACACCCCTTACCTGCACCAGGTAGTAGACGACCATGATCGGCGCGGCAGCGGCGACGAAGAGCGGGGTTGTGTAGGAGATGACGATAATGACACTGACGACAGTGGAGAGCTGCTGCAACACCCTCAGCACCAGCATGGCCATCTGCCCATCCACCGTATCCACGTCTCGCGAGAAGCGGTTCATCACGCGACCCAGCGGCGTTGTGTCGAAGAAGCTGATTGGCTGACGCATGACGGCGTTCAACATGGCGGCGTGCAGTGTCTTGGAGGCGGCCACAGTGCGGAGAGTTACGAGAGCCACAAAGAGGAGGGTTGTCACGCCTGTGGTAGAATGGTTAAGACTCTTATCTTCATCACCAGTGTGACTGGTACTCCGACACTGTTTTACTAACGGAGCTTATGCTGCGCGACGTACACAGATAAAGTGGAGTGATGGCCTAGAGGTAACGCGTCCGCCTAGGAAGCGAGAGAATCTGAGCGCGCTGGTTCGAATCACGGCTCAGCCGCCAATATTTTCTCCCCCTCCACTAGACCTTGAGTGGTGGTCTGGACGCTAGTCATTCGGATGAGACGATAAACCGAGGTCCCGTGTGCAGCATGCACTTAGCGCACGTTAAAGAACCCACGGCATCAAAAGGGTTGTTCCTGGCAAAATTCTGTAGAAAAATCCACTTCGATAGGAAAAACAAATTTTAAAAATGTACGCAGGAAAAAAAAAATGGGTGGCGTTGTAATGTAGCGACGCACTCTCCCTGGGGAGAACAGCCCGAATTTCACACAGAGAAAGTTGTGACAAAAAAAAGAAGAAGAAATACAATACAGATTGGAAACTCGCCCATTAATTTTGTAGATGAACAGCGCGGATGGAAACCTACTGTAAAATATTGACCGTGTGTTTGTGTATGTGTGTGTGTGTTTCGCTTTTGTTTTTTGTTTTTTCGGGGGTGAGGGGTGGGGTGGGGGGATTGGTGGTTTGGGGGGGGAGGGGGCAGAGGACAGAAAAACACGAACAAATATTTCTGTAAAAAAAGGGAATATAATAAGCAAAAGCAAAAAACAACAACAAAAAACAAAAAAAAACAGTGCCACAAAATTCGTGTTTAACGAACAAAACAAAAAACAAATCAAAAGCTCCGATCCGAAGTAAAATAGTTTACAACAAAAATGTTTATAGATTTATCTCACTTGTAATTTTTTTTTATGACCCATGCTCTACACGGAGAGAGAGGAGATTTTTTGTGTTTTTTTTAGATTAAATCAAAGTGTCTTAAATGTGCGAAAGATTGTGAAAATGCAATAGAAATGTGATATACACATTAAAGAAAAAAAACAACAACTTTACACGCATTCTGACTGTTTTTGTGTGTTTGCTCTGGAATGTTCCGACTATTATGAATAATAATAATAATTACAAGTGTTTTCATTTCATTGTAAATAAAAGATTAACTCTCTCCATACGAACGGCGAAAGAGACGACGTTAACAGCGTTTCACCCCAATTACCGTCATCAAAATATTGCAAGCGGAAGGCTCTTATACTGAAGACATGAATGTTGACAAAAGAACACCACAATTCTGACGAGGGAAGCTAAAGGTTGGGTCATTCAGACACCCACTAGACATCCGAGGGGTCTGTGTAGAGGAGAAGAGAGGACTGGCCGTACTGAGTGAGTTAACAAAAAAACAAAACATAGCTTCCCTTAAAGCGGCAACTTGCCGAATGCAAAAAATAACAACAACAATAATAATGATAATAATGAGAACAAGAAGAAGAAGAAGAATGATAATAATAATAATTTTTCTTCCTTTTTTAATCGAGGCAGACAAGAAAAATCATAGCAAAACAAACTGACTATCGCCACAAAAAAGAACAATAAACACACACACACACACACACACACACACACACACACTACGAGGCGAAACCAAAACAAAGCACCCCAAGAAGCCACACCTTGCAGGATGCCAAATGCACAGAAGACAGAGAAAACCAAAATAAACTTTCCACTGCCACAGGGGGTTGGGTTTTTTTTAACACACACACACACACACACACACACACACACACAACACAACACACACACACACACACACACACACACACACACACACACACAGAGAGAGCAACAAGGCGAAACCACAGCAAAGCACGCCAACAAGCCACACCTTGCAGGACGCCAAAGACACAGTAGACGGCCATGTACATGTAGGTGGTGGAGGTGTAGCCATCAGTGTCGGCCAGAGTCCCGTTCCTCAGCACGGGGTCTCCAGTCCACAGGGACAGCCAGATGGAGGCAACAATCCCCACACCCTGTCACCCGTATGCACATAACACGTACACACACACACACACGCGCGTGCGCGCGCGCACGCACCCCCGTAGATGCAAGGAAAAGCACGCGTGAACGAGCGTGCGCACACATACACACACGCACGCGCGCACCCCCACCGCACCCCCTCCCGCCCCCACCCACACACATATATATTCACTCACACACACACTCGCCCGTAGACACAAGGAAAAGCACGCGAGCGCGCGCGCTCGTATACACACACATTCGCGCGTAGGTACGCACGCACGAACACACACACACACACACAGAAACGAGCGTGCGCGCACGCACACACACACACACACACACACACACACACACACACAGAGGAAAAACAAATAAAATTGCACGCAGGAAAAAATACCCCAAAAAATGGGTGGCGCTATAGTGTAGGGGAGAGCAGCCCGAATTTCACGCAGAGAAATTTGTTGTAACAAAAAGAGAAATACAATACAATACAATGCAATACACACACACACACACAATACATACATACATGCATAGAATATCTAACAAAAATGCTGGATATAACCCCAAGATTTAATCGTCCCTTCAGTTTTCCTCTCGATATTTGACCCAAAGGCTTTCTTCAAGACAAGTGTCTAAACAAGACAAGACACTCTTCCAAAGGAAGCGCTATCTGTGTAAACCACTCTTCTGGAGATGTCCTATAGGCGAAAATTGGAGGAAAAGAAAGGAGGATTGTTATTTTCTTAGGGTGTTTTCCAACTTTTTCTTTTTTAATGTTCTCTTTTTGAGAATCTTTGCTACATTTGTGGAATTATTTTCATGAAGCTGTAGATAAATGTAGTATACACTGTGCCAGATTTAAACAAGGGTCTGTTCACAACAAGTGATCCAAAAGCACATAAATGGACACTGATTATGAGGGCAAAAGTCTTTTAGCCTATAGCCAAACATTTCTGTGATTTCTGTGAAGCGGTGCCAGCCATTTCAGGACTTATCTTGTTGTTGTTGTTGTTGTTGTTTCATGATAGATAGATAGAGATAGATCAATGCTTTAAAATACACGTCAGGAAGGCAAATACAATGGCAGGCAACGAAATGGGTGGCGCTCTCAGTGTAGCGAGGCTCTCTCCTTGGAAAAGCAGCCCGATTTTTCAAACAGAGCAATGTGATGTGCAAAGAATTAAGCAATACACTATACTGTGCAATACCTGATTGATGACCAGCATCAGTACGACCAGCACACACGACCATAGACCGTAGGCACGTGCAAACTCCTTGATGACTGAAGTTTGAATCTGGAAAAGATTAGACGTGTGTGGGGGGGGTGGGGGGCTAGGGGGGGCGGGATGTGTGTGTGTGTGTGTGTGTGTGTGTTATGTATGTGTGTGTGTGTGTGTGTGCGTGCGCGCGCGCGTGTGTGTGTGTGTGTGTGTTGCGCGCATGTGTGTCGTGTGTGTGTGTGTGTACCTGTGTGTGTGTGTGTGTGGTGCGTGTGCGTGTGTGTGTGTGTGTGTTGCGCGCATGTGTGTACGTGTATGTGTGTGTGTGTGTGTGTGTGTACCTGTGTGTGTGTTGCGCGTGTGTGTGCGTGTGTGTGTGCGTGCGTGTGTGTGTGTGTGTGTGTGTGTGTGTGTGTGTGTGTGTGTGTGTGTGCGTGTGTGTGTGTGTGTGTGTGTGTGTTTATATAATAGAGAGCGACAGAGACGAAAACAAGGACACATGTACATACTGACACAGAATGACACAGTCAAGGACTTCGTGTAGAAATGTGTCGTTTTTTTCTGCTGTTTTTGTTGTTGTTCGTATTGCTGTTGTTGTTGGTGGTGGTCGTCGTGATATTGTCGTTGTTGTTTGTGATCGTCGTGATATTGTCGTTGTTGTTGGTGATCGTCGTGATATTGTCGTTGTTGGTGGTGGTGGTCGTGATATTGTCGTTGTTGTTGGTGGTCGTCGTGATATTGTCGTTGTTGTTGGTGGTGATCGTGATATTGTCGTTTGTTGGTGGTGGTGTCGTCGTGATATTGTCGTTGTTGTTGTTGGTCGTCGTGATATTGTCGTTGTTGTGTGTCGTCGTGTAATGTCGTTGTTGGTGGTGGTGGTCGTGATATTGTCGTTGTTGGTGGTGGTGATCGTGATAATGTCGTTGTTGGTGGTGGTCGTGTATTGTTGTTGTTCTTGGTCGTCGTGATTTGTCGTGTTGTTGTGTGTCGTGATAGTCGTTCTGGTGGTGGTCGTCGTGATATTGTCATTGGTGGTGGTGGTGTCGTGATATTATCGTTGTTGTGTGGTGATCGTGATATTGTTGTTGTTGGTGGTGTCGTGATATTGTCGTTG
>NC_134892.1:20674501-20677001 GCF_041734735.1 Babylonia areolata
CTTCACTTGGAAGATGGGTGCATGGAAGGGTGGCATGATATACGAGTGACTTGTCCGTTATTGTTATTAGTATTATTATTGGTGTTGTTGCTGCTGTTGTTGTTGTTATCATCACTGACATTATGATAACTATTATAACTATTATCATCATCATCATCATCATTATTATTATTATTATTATCATTATTGTTGTTGCTGTTGTTACTATTATCATCATCATCATCATCATTATTATTATTATTATTATTATTATTATTGTTGTTGTTGTTGTTGTTTTGTTGCTGTTGTTATCATCATTAACATTATGATAACTATTATAACTATTATTATTATTATCATCATCATCATTATTATTATCATTATTGTTGTTGTTGTTATCATCATCATCATTAACATTAACATTATTATTATTATTAATATTATCATTATTATTGTTGTTGTTATCATCATCATCATTATTATTATTATTTTTGTTGTTGTTGTTGTTGTTATATTATTATTGTTATTAGTGTGTTTGCGTGTGTGTGTGTGTGTGTGTGTGTGTGTGTGTGTGTGTGTGTGTGTGTGTGTGTGTGTGTGTGTGTGTGTGTGTGTGTGTGTGTGTAAATGCATCTCGCACTTGCCTAATTATTCGAACAAATTTTGGAGCTGATACACAGACTGATACAAGAATTCATTGACTGGTTCAATAACTGAATGGGTGAATGGTTGACTGGTTGGTTGGATGATTGACTGAAGAACTGTCTTAGGTTGTTTTTGTTTTGTTTGTTTTTTTAGATATTCTGGCGTTCTTCCTTAAGTTCACACACACACGCACGCACACACACATGCACGTAAATACACACACACACACACACACACACACACACACACACACACATCATGGCAGTGACTCTCTCTTCCACTGACCTTCACCGTGACCTCGCCCTTGACCTTCTTCATTTCTCCCAAGATGGCGGCCAGGAGGGAAGACTTTCCCGCCCCCACTGTCCCTACCACCGCTGTCAACTTTCCGCAAGGGATCTTCAGGGATATACTGCAATCCACATTATAGTGATTGAGCTGCTGTTCTGACCTTCCACCCCCACAACCTCCCTGTACGCGGCATCCTTATCAACAATTTCCACCTTCTTAAGTCTGACACAGATTGACATAAGTTTACATTTGGGCCAACAGCAAAGTGAGTGCTGTATTATCAATGGTTTCTCCAGTCAATGGGAAACCATTTACAGCTTAGTCTTTTGTGAAGGACTATGACTCTCAAACTAGGAGGCAAAATTGCACTGGCTCTTAGTGCTGCAGCCTTGTGGGCTAGTTGGCCTTTGGGGACCATCCCAACGCCGACTGTCCTAAAACCCTCTTGGCCGAGAGAGTGGGGATGTACTTTGGCAAGACACTCTCCACTATAATCAAGTTCTGGCCCAAATAGTCGGAACAGCAGTTGCCTCCTCTGCTGCTCTGATGGTCATAGTCGGACACGACTGACTATCATATATAAATCTGACACACGCTGAGTGAGATATTTCCCCGCCCACCCCTCACTGCCTTCAAGAGAGACACTAACCTAAGGGACCACTTGGTGCCAGCTGCTGTTCGTAGATCTGGGCCCCCTCTCCCCCCTGTATCTTTCTCTCTGTCACTCAATCATTTCATTTGCCTGAAGAAGAGCTTGTGGCTCGATACGTCGCCTCTTTTATCCCAATTAAGTCGACTTTAACCAAGATTTTTTTTTAGTCTACCTCCTACTTGATTGAAACCCCTTGGCTACCAGAGGGAGTAGAGATTCTCTTCTTTTTCCTTCCTGGGCTGCAACTCCCACGTTCACTCGTGTGAACACCAGTTGGCTTTTACATGTATGACTGTTTTTAACCCCGCCATGCAGGCAGCCACACTGCGTTTTCGGGGGTGTGCATGCTGGGTATGTTCTTGTTTCCAGAACCCACCGAATGAACTCTGACATGGATTACAGGATCTTTAACGTGCGTGTTTGATCTTCTGCTTGCGTATACACACACGAAGGGGGGTTTCAGGCACAAGTAAGTCTGCAGAAGTGTTGACTTGGGAGATTGGAAAAAATCTCCACCCTTTACCCCCACCAGGCGCCGTTACCGAGATTCGAACCCGGAGCCCTCAGATTAAAAGTCCAAAGCGTTAATTAACCACTCGGCTATTGCGCCCCGTTGTGCGTAGCACTTACGTCCATAGTGACGTCACTGATGACATCATCAAAGGAAAGGTAATATCTCTGGAAGGCTGACAGTTGACACATTTGATCTGGAGTAAAATATCTCCAGACCGTTTTCTCTGGTTTTTTTGGCTGATTGTTCAGGATATTGATTTTTTGCTTTATTTATGACACCTTTTTCTACTGTCAAGGGGAAATTAACAAACTGGAAATTAACAAACAATGAGGCCAGGAGATGAAATGATTAACAAATAGTAAAGAGTGGTAACTCTCTCCATTCACAAGGTACACAACTTCAGGTCAGTGCTGCTTACG
>NC_134892.1:20682001-20687001 GCF_041734735.1 Babylonia areolata
GAGATGTAAATATTTGTACGTAACTCTTTTTCCATTTTTTTTATCTCTTTTGACAGTTTCGTTTTGCCGTACAGCAGGTCTTGAAATGTGTGTGTTATCTTCAGTTTAACGTCTATTCACTATACGTGTTTTTAGACGGAAAGGAGTAAAGAAGTGGATAAAGGAAAGGGAATGTATGTGAATATTAGTGTAAAAAATATTCATGTTATGTAACAGAGGAAAAGTATATTATAAGAAAAAGGTCTAAAGAGATTGTGGTGTGTATTGAATGAGGTGTCATGGGAAGGAGAATATGTATATGCATATCAACAAGTATTAACCTATAACAATGTAAATATAAATAACAACATTAATTATAACACATCAAAGGAGAATACCAACTGGACTGGAGTTTAAAATTTCCGAAAACATTCTAAGCAATGAATAGTCATTCAAAATCTTTTCAGTGGCTAATGAAATATTGGAAGAAAAGTCATCAACTACATCTTTAGGAATTAACGGTCTTATGCTCGGACAATGAATGAGTAGATGACTTACAGTTATTTGCTTACCGCATATACATTTTATATTTTTAGAAAATTTTGTACGAAAGGCATTTAAACGAATTCTATACATTAGACTTGCAATTTGTCTTGAATGTGCTGCTGGTGTCAAATTTAGAAAATGTTTGGGATTAGCTGCATTCTTTGTGTTTACACAACATTGGTAATATTGATTATTTGAATCTATAAGTAATTTCTTAAATCGATTTCTAGATACATTTTCTATACAACTAATGTATTCATGTAGATCTAACTGGATGTCAAGTTGTATTGCGCCTTCGAAATTACGTGCTGCTCTTCTAGCTGCTTGGTCTACCCACTCATTTGAAGATATTCCACAGTGCGAAGGTACCCAACAGAAAGTTAATTTAATGCCCTGTTTTGTCAGTTGGTGAATAATATGTTTTATTTCCATTGTCATCTCTATTCGCTTCTTTGAATTTGGAGATTCTATAGCTTTTAATACTGACTTCGAGTCTACACATAATAGAATTTCACTGACAGTTTTCGGAATGTCTGAAATATAAATTAAGGCCATAAGTATGGCTATAAGTTCAGCTGTGAAAATGGAATATTGTCTACCAATATAGTATAATTTTTCTAATCTAAATGAAGGAATTACAAAAGCCGCTCCTGAATTACCATGTGTGTGTGTGTGTGTATGTGTGTGTGTGTGTGTGTGTGTGTGTGTGTGGTTGTGCGGGCTCGTTTATATGTGTGTGTGCTTGTGCTTACATGAATAGCCATAGGACATGCATGTAGGTGTGTATGTGTGAGTGTGTGTGTGTGTGTGTGTGTGTGTGTGTGTACTGTTGTGTGTGTGTGTGGGTGGGTGGGTGCATACAGCAATATTTGTACATAATGCTTCTTTTTGAATTAGTTCTATTTATAGCCATATGGCCCATATCATGTGCGTGTGTGCGTGCGTGTGTGTGTGTGTGTGTGTGTGTGTGTTTGTGTGTGTGTGTGTGCAGATCTTTTTTTGTGTGTGTGCGCTTAGAGTTGATTTCATCAAGATTTTGCGCCTTATAAATACCATTATTATTATTATTGTTGTTGTTGTTATTGTTGTTGCTGCTGCTGCTGTTATTATTATTATTATTATTATTATTATTATTGTTGTTGTTGTTGTTGTTGTTGTTGTTGATGTTGATGATGATGATGATGATGATAATGATGACGCTATAGTTGCCATTTCTAAGAGATGTGGTGTTGCGTGTATGGATTTGTCCGAACGCAGTGACGTCTCCTTGAGACACTGAAACTGACACATGTGAGCTGAAACCCAGAACGAATGCACAGACGAACAAACCAGAACAGAAGGAACATCACCTAGCAACAACATAACAACCGTGTAAACAGACCCAGCACACAGACGAACAAACCAGAACAGAAGGAACATCACCTAGCAACAACATAACAACCGCGTAAACAGACCCAGCACACAGACGAACAAACCAGAACAGAAGGAACATCACCTAGCAACAACATAACAACCATGTAAACAGACCCAACACACAGACGAACAAACCAGAACAGAAGGAACATCACCTAGCCAACAACATAACAACCGTGTAAACAGACCCAGCACACAGACGAACAAACCAGAACAGAAGGAACATCACCTAGCAACAACATAACAACCGTGTAAACAGACCCAGCACACAGACGAACAAACCAGAACAGAAGGAACATCACCTAGCAACAACATAACAACCGTGTAAACAGACCCAACACACAGACCGACAATCCAGAACAGAAGGAACATCACCAGACAACACTATAACAACCGTAAAACAGACCCATGCATCGTGTTCGACAATTACCATCAGAACAGCAGAGGAGGCAACTGCTGTCCCGACTTGCTGGGCTAGAACTTGATTGCAGTGGAGAGTGTCTTGCCCAAGTTACATCCCCACTTCTCTCGGACAAGAGGGTTTTAGGACAGTCAGTGTTGGGATGGTTCCCAAAGGCCAACTAGCTCCCAAGGCTGTAGCACTAAGAGCCCTAAGAGCCAGTGCGATTTTGCCTCGTAGTTTGAGAGTCATTGTCCCCCACAAAAAGACTAAGCTGTAAACGATTTCCCATTGCAATAAAGAAACCATTGAACCAGCCGCCGTGGCGAAGTGGTTAGCGTCGCGGACTGACGGCTGGAAGGACGCGGGTTCGAATCCCAGCAGAGGTGGATTTTTCGGCCTGTGGCCGGCTCCTACCCAGAGTTGAGTGTGCTGTGGGCTTAAATGGGGAGACTGGGACCACACAGTCGAGTGTCATCAACTTCAAGGATGCGTCTTTGGGTGTGTTGCTCAAATTACCTGACCAACACTGCAAGTGTCTGTATCTCTCGGGCCTGGTTAACGTCGGGATATAATTATGACAGGAAGCGTAGAGTACAGCCTTGTCACGCAGTCCCAAACCAGAATGGACCTCCATAGCAACCTCGTCATCATCATCGTCATCCTCCTCCTCCTTCATCGTCATCAATAGAAACAAAATAGTCTCAAAGTCTGTGGCCTTTCATGCCCTGCTCTCATGGTGACCTCAGTTTCGATACCCCCCCCCCACTTCCGTGCTTGGGGTGAGTCCTGTCAATGTCGTCAGTGTCGGCAGATTCATGGAGGGTTGTTGTTTGAGGGACGTGGTGGCGGTCTCCACTCTGGGAGGGACGCTCACTCAGTCTGGCTCCGCGACTAAGCCATTATTGTCGTTAGTAGGGGGCTTAGTAGGTGGTGTCCTAAGTACGTTAAAACAGAACAGGCACCACTGAACACCACCGAAGTGACTCAGCAGCAGCGCAGGGTCTCCTCTGGTGTGTGGCCTCCTAGCGACCTAACATCGATGGTTCCCTGTGGACTGCCGACGCTGGAACTACGACGGACAAACCCGGGTGTGGCCGTGTATGGGGGAATCTAAATGAGCGGCGTGGGAGTAATGCCACTGAAACGGTGCAGATGACGGGGCAGCAAAAAAAAAAAGAAGAAGAAAAAAAAAGAAACCATTGATCATACAACTCTCACTTCGATGTTGGCCCGACTGCAAGCTTATGTCGATCTGTGATATAACCTCATACAAACTAGCCATACACACAGAACAACAGACCCAACACACTGACAACAGACCAGCACTGGGGAACAGATCCAACAGAAGTTGCTGATGGTGTTCAAGATGGCGGCAGTACGCAGCAGTTTCACCTCGCGGTCTCGAAGTGCCCGGATCTTGTCCTCGAAGGACGGCTCCCAGGCGTACATCTTTAGAACCTGGGGATGTCAACAGTCCGGTCATTGGTTCGCTGTCAACAGTCTGGTGATCAGATAATAAATGTCAACAGTCTGGTAATCAGATCGCTGTCAACGGTCTGGTGATCAGATTATAAATGTCAACAGTCTGGTAATCAGATCGCTGTCAACGGTCTGGTGATCAGATAATAAATGTCAACAGTCTGGTAGTCAGATAATTGTCAACGGCCTGGTGATCAGATAATCAATGTCAACAGTCTGGTAATTAGATCACTGTCAACAGTCTGGTGATCAGATAATTGTTAACAGTCTGGTGATCAGATAATAAATGTTAACAGTCTGGTAATTAGATCGCTGTCAACAGTCTGGTGATCAGATCATTGTCAACGGTCTGGTGATCAGATAATAAATGTCAACAGTCTGGTGATCAGATCATTGTGAACGGTCTGGTGATCAGATAATAAATGTCAACAGTCTGGTAATTAGATCGCTGTCAACATTCTGGTGATCAGATAATTGTTAACAGTCTGGTGATCAGATAATAAATGTCAACAGTCTGGTGATCAGATCGCTGTCAACGGTTTGGTGATCAGATAATTGTTAACAGTCTGGTGATCAGATAATAAATGTCAACAGTCTGGTAATCAGATCACTGTCAACAGTATGGTGATCAGATAATTGTTAACAGTCTGGTGATCAGATAATAAAGGTCAACGGTCTGGTGATCAGATAATAAATGTCAACAGTATGGTAATTAGATCGCTGTCAACAGTCTGGTGATCAGATAATAAATGTCAACAGTATGGTAATTGGGTCGTTGTCAACAGTCTGGTGATCAGATAATAAATGTCAACAGTCTGGTAATTGGGTTGTTGTCAACAACTGGTGATCAGATAATAAATCTCAACAGTCTGGTGATCAGATCATTGTTAACGGTCTGGTGATCAGATAATAAATGTCAACAGTCTGGTGATCAGATAATTGTTAACAGTCTGGTGATCAGATAATAAATCTCAACAGTCTGGTGATCAGATCATTGTTAACGGTCTGGTGATCAGATAATAAATGTTAACAGTCTGGTAATTAGATCGCTGTCAACAGTCTGGTGATCAGATAATAAATGTCAACAGTCTGGTGATCAGATAATAAATGTCAACAGTCTGGTGATCAGATCATTGTGAACGGTCTGGTGATCAGATAATAAATGTCAACAGTCTGGTAA